>NW_022097667.1:0-50779 GCF_006542625.1 Nomascus leucogenys
CACTATAGGTCCCTCAGCACTCCGAATGTTCACTTGCAGTTTCTACAGAAAGAGTGTTTCAGATCTGCTCAATCAAAAGTAAGCTTCAACTCTGTTAGTTTAATGCACAGAAGAGAAAGAAGTTTGACAGAATGCTTCTGTGTAGTTTTTATTTGAAGATATACCTTTTTCCACTATAGGCCTTTAGGGTTCAGAATGTCCACTTGCGGTTTCTACAGAAAGAGTGTTTCAGAACTGCTCAATCAAAAGTAAGCTTCAACTCTGTTAGATGAAGGCACAGAACAGAAAGAAGTTACACAGAATGCTTCTGTGTAGTTTTTATTTGAAGATTCCTATTTCCACTAAAGGCTCTTTAGCGTTCAGAATTTCCACTTGCAGTTTCTACAGAAAGAGTGTTTGAGAACTGCTCTATCAAAAGTATGCTTCAACTCTGTTAGTTGAATGAACACAACAGAAAGAAGTTTCACAGAATGCTTCTGTGTAGTTTTTATTTGAAGATATCCCTTTTTTCACTATAGGCCTTTAGCGCTCGCAATGTCCACTTGCAGTTTCTACAGAAAGAGTGTTTCAGAACTGCTCAATCAAAAGTAAGTTTCAACTCTGTTAGTTCAATGCACAGAACAGAAAGAAGTTTCACAGAATGCTTCTGTGTAGTTTTTATATGAAGATATCCTTTTTCCAGTATAGGCTCTTTAGCGCTCTGAATGTCAACTTGCAGTTTCTACAGAATGAGTGTTTCAGAACTGGTCAATCAAAAGTAAGCTTCAACTCTGTTAGCTGAATGGACCGAACAGAAAGAAGTTACACAGAACGCTTCTGTGTAGTTTTATTTGAAGATATTCCTTTTACCACTGTTGGCCCCTTAGCACTCCGAATGTCATCTTGCAGTTTCTACAGAAAGAGTGTTACAGAAGTGCTCAATCAAAAGTAATCTTCAACTCTGTTAGTAGAATGCAGAGAACAGAAAGAAGTTTGACAGAATGCTTCTATGTAGTTTTTATTTGAAGATATCACTTTTTTCACTATAGGCCCTTTAGGGCTCGGAATGTACACTTGCAGTTTCTACAGAAAGAGTGTTTCAGAACTGCTCAATCAAAAGTAAGCTTCAACTCTGTTAGTTGAATGCACAGAACAGAAAGAAGTTTCACAAAATGCTTCTGTGTAGTTTTTGTTTAAAGATATCGCTTTTTCCACTAGAGGCCCTTTAGCGCTTGGAATTTGCACAGGCAGTTTCTACAGAAAGAGTGTTTCAGAACTGCTCAATCAAAAGTAAGTTTCAACTCGGTTAGTTGAATGGACTGAACAGAAAGAAGTTACACAGAATGCTTTTGTGTAGTTTTTATTTGGAGATATTACTTTTACCCCTGTAGGCCCCTTGGCACTCCGAATGTCCACATGCAGTTTCTACAGAAAGAGTGTTTCAGAAGTGCTCTATCAAAAGGAAGCTTCAACTCTGTTTGTTGAATGCACAGAACAGAAAGAAGTTTGACAGAATGCTTCTGTGTACTTTTTATTTGAAGATAACTCTTTTTTCACTATAGGCCTTTAGTGCTCGGAATGTCCACTTGCCGTTTCTAGTGAAAGAGTGTTTCAGATCTGCTCAATCAAAAGTAAGCTTCAACTCTGTTAGATGAATGCACAGAACAGAAGAAGTGTCACAGAATGATTCTGTGTAGTTTTTATTTGGAGATATTCTTTTTCCACTATAGGACCCTTAGCACTCGAATGTCCACTTGCAGTTTCTACAGAAAGAGTGTTTCAGAACTGCTCAACCAAAAGTATGCTTCAACTCTGTTAGTTGAATGCACAGAACAGAAAGAAGTTTCACCGAATGCTTCTGTGTAGTTTTTATTTGAAGATATCCCTTTTTCACTATAGGCCCTTTAGCGCTCGGAATGTCCACTTGCAGTTTCTACAGAAAGAGTGTTTCAGAACTGCTCAATCAAAATTAAGCTTCAACTCTGTTAAATGAATGCACAGAACAGAAAGAAGTTTCACAGAATGCTTCTGGGTAGTTTTTATTTGAACATATCCCTTTTTCCCCTATAGGCCCTTTGGCGCTCGAAACGACAAATTGCAGTATCTACAGAAAGAGTGTTTCAGAACTGCTCAATCAAAAGTAAGCTTCAACTCTGTTAGTTGAATGCACGGAACAGAAAGAAATTTCACAGAATGCTTCTGTGTAGTTTTTATTTGAAGATATCCCTTTTCCACTGTAGGCCCCTTAGCGCTCGAAATGTCAACTTGCAGTTTCTACAGAAAGAGTGTTTCAGAACTGCTCAATCAAAAGTAAGCTTCAACTCTGTTAGTTGAATGGACCGAACAGAAAGAATTTACACAGAAGGCTTCTGTGTAGTTTTTACTTGAATATATCCCTTTTACCACTATAGGCCCCTTAGCACTCTGAATGTCCACTTGCAGTTTCTACAGAAAGAGTGTTTCAGAAGTGCTCAATCAAAAGTAGGCTTCAAATCTGTTAGTTTAATGCACAGAACAGAAAGAAGTTTGACAGAATGCTTCTGTGTAGTTTTTATTTCAAGATATACCTTTTTCCACTATAGGTCTTTAGCATTCAGAATGTCCACTTGCTGTTTCTACAGAAAGGGTTTTTTAGCACTGCTCAATCAAAAGTAAGCTTCAACTCTGTTAGTTGAATGCACAGAACAGAAAGAAGTTTCACAGAATGCTTCTGTGTAGGATTTATTTGAACATATCCCTTTTTCCACTATAGGCACTATGGCGCTCCAAACGTCAAATTGCAGTATCTACAGAAAGAGTGTTACAGAACTGCTCAATCAAAAGTAAGCTTCATCTCTGTTAGTTGAATGGACCGAACAGAAAGAAGTTACACAGAACTCTTCTGTGTAGTTTTTATTTGAAGATATTCCTTTTGCCACTATAGGCCCCGTGGCATTCCGAATCAACTTGCAGTTTCTACAGAAAGCGTGTTTCAGAACTGCTCAATCAAAAGTAAGCTTCAACCCTGCTAGATGAATGCACAGAGGAGAAAGAAGTTGCACAGAATGCTTCTGTGTAGTTTTTATTTGAAGATATTCCTTTTTCCTCAAAAGGCCCTTTAGCGTTCAGAATGTACACTTCCAGTTTCTACAGAAAGAGTGTTTCAGAAGTGCTCAATCAAAAGTAAGCTTCAACTCTGTTAGTTGAATTCACAGAACAGAAGGAAGATTCACAGAATGCTTCTGTGTAATTTTTACTTGAAGATATCCCTTTTTCCACTACAGGCCCTTTAGAGCTCGAAATGTCAACCTCCAGTTTCTACAGAAAGACTGCTTCAGAACTGCTCAATCAAAAGTAAGCTTCAACTCTGTTAGTTGAATTCACAGAACAGAAGGAAGTTTCACAGAATGCTTCTGTGTAGTTTTTACTTGAAGATATCCCTTTTCCACTACAGGCCCTTTAGAGCTCGAAATGTCAACCTCCAGTTTCTACAGAAAGACTGTTTCAGAACTGCTCAATCAAAAGTAAGCTTCAACTCTGTTAGTTGAATGGACTGAACAGAAAGAAGTTACACAGAATGCTTCTGTGTAGTTTTATTGGAATATAATCCTTTTACCACTATAGGCCCCTTAGCACTCCGAATGTCCACTTGCAGTTTCTACAGAAAGAGTGCTTCAGATCTCCTCAATCAAAAGTAAGCTTCAACTCTGTTAGTTGAATGCACAGAACAGAAAGGAGTTTCACAGAATGCTTCTGTGTAGTTTTTATTTGAAGATATCCCTTTTTCCACTATAGGCCCTTTAGCGCTCGAAATGTCAACTTGCAGTTTTTATAGAAATAGAGTTTCAGAACTTCTCAATCAAAATTAAGCTTCAACTCGGTTAGTTGAATGGACTGAACAGAAAGAAGTTACACAGAATGCTTTTGTGCAGTTTTTACTTGAAGATACTTCTTTTACCACTGTAGTCACCTTAGCACTCCGAATGTCCCCTTGCAGTTTCTACAGAAAGAGTGTTCAGAACTGCTCAATCAAAAGTAAGCTTCAACTCTCTAGTTGAATGCACAGAACAGAAAGAAGTATGACAGAATGCTTCTGTGTAGTTTTTATTTGAACATTTACCTTTTTCCACTAGAGGCATATAGCGTTCATAATGTCCAATTGCTGTTTCTACAGAAAGAGAGTTTCAGAACTGCTCAATCAAAGGGAAGCTTCATTTCTGTTTGTTGAATGCACAGAAAAGAAAGAAATTTCACAGAATGCTTCTGTGTAGTTTTTATTTGAAGATATCCCTTTTTTCACTATAGGCCCTTTAGTGCTCGGAATGTCCACTTGCAGTTTCTACAGAAAGAGTGTTTCAGATCTGCTCAATCAAAAGTAAGCTTCAACTCTGTTAGTTCAATGCACAGAACAGAAAGAAGCTTCACAGAATGCTTCTGTGTAGTTTGTATTTGGAGATATTCCTTTTTCCACTATAGGAACCTGAGCGCTCGGAATGTCCACTTGCAGTTTCTACAGAAAGAGTGTTTCAGAACTGCTCAATCAAAAGTAAGCTTCAACTCTGTTAGTTGAATGCACAGAAGAGAAAGAAGTTTCACAGAATGCTACTGTGTAGTTTTTATTTGAAGATATCCCTTTTTCACTATAGGCCCCTTAGCGCTCGGAATGTCCACTTGCAGTTTCTACAGAAAGAGTGTTTCAGAACTGCTCAATCAAAAAGTAAGCTTCAACTCTGTTAGTTGAATGGACTGAACAGAAAGAAGTTACACAGAATGCTTCTGTGTAGTTTTTATTGGAAGATATAACTTTTACCACTATAGGTCCTCAGCACTCCGAATGTTCACTTGCAGTTTCTACAGAAAGAGTGTTTCAGATCTGCTCAATCAAAAGTAAGCTTCAACTCTGTTAGTTTAATGCACAGAAGAGAAAGAAGTTTGACAGAATGCTTCTGTGTAGTTTTTATTTGAAGATATACCTTTTCCACTATAGGCCTTTAGGGTTCAGAATGTCCACTTGCGGTTTCTACAGAAAGAGTGTTTCAGAACTGCTCAATCAAAAGTAAGCTTCAACTCTGTTAGATGAAGGCACAGAAGAGAAGAAGTTGCACAGATGCTTCTGTGTAGTTTTTATTTGAAGATGTTCCTATTTCCACTAAAGGCTCTTTAGCGTTCAGAATTTCCACTTGCAGTTTCTACAGAAAGAGTGTTTGAGAACTGCTCAATCAAAAGTAAGTTTCAACTCTGTTAGTTGAATGAACACAACAGAAAGAAGTTTCACAGAATGCTTCTGTGTAGTTTTTATTGAAGATATCCCTTTTTCACTATAGGCCCTTTAGCGCTCGCAATGTCCACTTGCAGTTTCTACAGAAAGAGTGTTTCAGAAACTGCTCAATCAAAAGTAAGTTTCAACTCTGTTAGTTCAATGCACAGAACAGAAAGAAGTTGCACAGAATGCTTCTGTGTAGTTTTTATATGAAGATATCCCTTTTTCCAGTATAGGCTCTTTAGCGCTCGAAACGTCAACTTGCAGTATCTACAGAAGGAGTGTTTCAGAACTGGTCAATCAAAAGTAAGCTTCAACTCTGTTAGTTGAATGGACCGAACAGAAAGAAGTTACACAGAACGCTTCTGTGTAGTTTTTATTTGAAGATATTCCTTTTACCACTGTTGGCCCCTTAGCACTCCGAATGTCAACTTGCAGTTTCTACAGAAAGAGTGTTACAGAAGTGCTCAATCAAAAGTAATCTTCAACTCTGTTAGTAGAATGCAGAGAACAGAAAGAAGTTTGACAGAATGCTTCTGTGTAGTTTTATTTGAAGATATCACTTTTTTCACTATAGGCCCTTTAGGGCTCGGAATGTACACTTGCAGTTTCTACAGAAAGAGTGTTTCAGAACTGCTCAATCAAAAGTAAGCTTCAACTCTGTTAGTTGAATGCACAGAACAGAAAGAAGTTTCACAAAATGCTCTGTGTAGTTTTGTTTAAAGATATCCTTTTTCCACTGAGCCCTTTAGCGCTTGGAATTTGCACAGGCAGTTTCTACAGAAAGAGTGTTTCAGAACTGCTCAATCAAAAGTAAGCTTCAACTCTGTTAGTTGAATGGACGAACAGAAAGAAGTTACACAGAATGCTTCTGTGTAGTTTTTATTTGGAGATATATCTTTTACCACTATAGGCCCCTTAGCACTCCGAATGTCCACTTGCAGTTTCTACAGAAAGAGTGTTTCAGAAGTGCTCAATCAAAAGTAAGCTTCAACTCTGTTAGTTGAATGCACAGAACAGAAAGAAGTTTGACAGAATGCTTCTGTGTAGTTTTTATTTGAAGATATACCTTTTTTCACTATAGGCCTTTAGTGCTCGGAATGTCCACTTGCGTTTCTACAGGAGTTTTCACTGCTCAATCAAAAGTAAGCTTCAACTCTGTTAGATGAATGCACAGAACAGAAAGAAGTTCACAGAATGCTTCTGTGTAGTTTATTTGAAGATATCTTTTTCCACTATAGGACCCTTAGCGCTCAAGCAACTTGCAGTTTCTACAGAAAGAGTGTTTCAGAACTGCTCAATCAAAAGTAAGCTTCAACTCTGTTAGTTGAATGCACAGAACAGAAAGAAGTTTCACAGAATGCTTCTGTGTAGTTTTTATTTGAAGATATCCTTTTCACTATAGGCCCTTTGGCATTCCGAATGTCCACTTGCAGTTTCTACAGAAAGAGTGTTTCAGAACTGCTCAATCAAAAGTAAGCTTCAACTCTGTTAAATGAATGCACAGAACAGAAAGAAGTTTCACAGAATGCTTCTGTGTAGTTTTTATTTGAAGATATCCCTTTTTTCACTATAGGCACTTTAGCGCTCGAAATGTCCACTTGCAGTTTCTAGAGAAAGAGTGTTTCAGAACTGCT
Source organism: Nomascus leucogenys (assembly GCF_006542625.1). Taxonomy (NCBI): domain Eukaryota; kingdom Metazoa; phylum Chordata; class Mammalia; order Primates; family Hylobatidae; genus Nomascus; species Nomascus leucogenys. Next base: position 6,856 of record NW_022097667.1, read on the forward strand.
CAATCAAAAGTAAGCTTCAACTCTGTTAGTTGAATGACAGAACAGAAAGAAGTTCACAGAATGCTTCTGTGTAGTTTTTATTTGGAATATATCCCTTTTTCCACTATAGGCCCTTAGCTCGAATGTCCACTTGCAGTTTCTACAGAAAGAGTGTTTCAGAACTGCTCAATCAAAAGTAAGCTTCAACTCTGTTAGTTGAATGCACAGAACAGAAAGAAGTTTCACAGAATGCTTCTGTGTAGTTTTTATTTGAAGATATCCCTTTTTATAGGCCCTTAGCGCTCGAATGTCAACTTGCAGTTTTACAGAAAGAGTTTCAGAACTGCTCAATCAAAATTAAGCTTCAACTCTGTTAGTTGAATGACGAACAGAAAGAAGTTTACACAGAATGCTTCTGTGTAGTTTTATTTGAAGATACTTTTTACCACTATAGGCCCTTAGCACTCGAATGTCCCTTGCAGTTTCTACAGAAAGAGTGTTTCAGAACTGCTCAATCAAAAGTAAGCTTCAACTCTTAGTTGAATGCACAGAACAGAAAGAAGTTTGACAGAATGCTTCTGTGTAGTTTTTATTGAAGATATCCTTTTTCCACTATAGGCTTTAGCGCTCAATGTCAATTGCTGTTTCTACAGAAAGAGAGTTTCAGAACTGCTCAATCAAAGTAAGCTTCACTCTGTTAGTTGAATGCACAGAACAGAAAGAATTTCACAGAATGCTTCTGTGTAGTTTTTATTTGAGATATCCCTTTTTCACTATAGGCCCTTAGCTCGAATGTCCACTTGCAGTTTCTACAGAAAGAGTGTTTCAGAACTGCTCAATCAAAAGTAAGCTTCAACTCTGTTAGTTGAATGCACAGAACAGAAAGAAGTTCACAGAATGCTTCTGTGTAGTTTTTATTTGGAGATATTCCTTTTTCCACTATAGGCCTGAGCGCTCGAATGTCCACTTGCAGTTTCTACAGAAAGAGTGTTTCAGAACTGCTCAATCAAAAGTAAGCTTCAACTCTGTTAGTTGAATGCACAGAAGAGAAAGAAGTTTCACAGAATGCTTCTGTGTAGTTTTTATTTGAAGATATCCCTTTTTCACTATAGGCCCTTAGCGCTCGGAATGTCCACTTGCAGTTTCTACAGAAAGAGTGTTTCAGAACTGCTCAATCAAAAGTAAGCTTCAACTCTGTTAGTTGAATGGACGAACAGAAAGAAGTTACACAGAATGCTTCTGTGTAGTTTTTATTGGAAGATATCTTTTCCACTATAGGCCCTAGCATCCGAATGTCACTTGCAGTTTCTACAGAAAGAGTGTTTCAGAACTGCTCAATCAAAAGTAAGCTTCAACTCTGTTAGTTTGAATGCACAGAAGAGAAAGAAGTTTGACAGAATGCTTCTGTGTAGTTTTTATTTGAAGATATCCTTTTTCCACTATAGGCCTTTAGGTTCAGAATGTCCACTTGCAGTTTCTACAGAAAGAGTGTTTCAGAACTGCTCAATCAAAAGTAAGCTTCAACTCTGTTATGAATGCACAGAGAAAGAAGTTCACAGAATGCTTCTGTGTAGTTTTTATTTGAAGATTCCCTTTTTCCACTAAGGCCCTTTAGCTCAGAATGTCCACTTGCAGTTTCTACAGAAAGAGTGTTTCAGAACTGCTCAATCAAAAGTAAGCTTCAACTCTGTTAGTTGAATGCACAACAGAAGAAGTTTCACAGAATGCTTCTGTGTAGTTTTTATTTGAAGATATCCCTTTTTCACTATAGGCCCTTTAGCTCAATGTCCACTTGCAGTTTCTACAGAAAGAGTGTTTCAGAACTGCTCAATCAAAAGTAAGCTTCAACTCTGTTAGTTGAATGCACAGAACAGAAAGAAGTTTCACAGAATGCTTCTGTGTAGTTTTTATTGAAGATATCCCTTTTTCCACATAGGCCCTTTAGCGCTCGAAATGTCAACTTGCAGTTTCTACAGAAAGAGTGTTTCAGAACTCTCAATCAAAAGTAAGCTTCAACTCTGTTAGTTGAATGCCGAACAGAAAGAAGTTACACAGAATGCTTCTGTGTAGTTTTTATTTGAAGATATTCCTTTTACCACTTAGGCCCTTAGCACTCGAATGTCAACTTGCAGTTTCTACAGAAAGAGTGTTCAGAACTGCTCAATCAAAAGTAAGCTTCAACTCTGTTAGTTGAATGCAGAACAGAAAGAAGTTTGACAGAATGCTTCTTGTAGTTTTTATTTGAAGATATCACTTTTTTACCATAGGCCCTTTAGCTCGAATGTCCACTTGCAGTTTCTACAGAAAGAGTGTTTCAGAACTGCTCAATCAAAAGTAAGCTTCAACTCTGTTAGTTGAATGCACAGAACAGAAAGAAGTTTCACAGAATGCTTCTGTGTAGTTTTTATTTGAAGATATCCTTTTTCCACTATAGGCCCTTAGCGCTCGAATGTCCACTTGCAGTTTCTACAGAAAGAGTGTTTCAGAACTGCTCAATCAAAAGTAAGCTTCAACTCTGTTAGTTGAATGCACAGAACAGAAAGAAGTTCACAGAATGCTTCTGTGTAGTTTTTATTTGAAGATATCCTTTTTCACTATAGGCCCTTAGCACTCGAATGTCCACTTGCAGTTTCTACAGAAAGAGTGTTTCAGATCTGCTCAATCAAAAGTAAGCTTCAACTCTGTTAGTTGAATGCACAGAACAGAAAGAAGTTTCACAGAATGCTTCTGTGTAGTTTTTATTTGAAGATTACCTTTTTCCACTATAGGCCTTAGCGCTCGGAATGTCCACTTGCAGTTTCTACAGAAAGAGTGTTTCAGAACTGCTCAATCAAAAGTAAGCTTCAACTCTGTTAGTTGAATGCACAGAACAGAAAGAAGTTTCACAGAATGCTTCTGTGTAGTTTTTTTAGATATCCTTTTTCCACTATAGGCCCTTAGCGCTCGGAATGTCCACTTGCAGTTTCTACAGAAAGAGTGTTTCAGAACTGCTCAATCAAAAGTAAGCTTCAACTCTGTTAGTTGAATGCACGAACAGAAAGAAGTTTACACAGAATGCTTCTGTGTAGTTTTTATTTGAATATATACCTTTTCCACTATAGGCCCTTTAGCACTCGAATGTCCACTTGCAGTTTCTACAGAAAGAGTGTTTCAGAACTGCTCAATCAAAAGTAAGCTTCAACTCTGTTAGTTAATGCACAGAAAGAAAAGAAGTTTCACAGAATGCTTCTGTGTAGTTTTTATTTGAAGATATCCTTTTTCCACTATAGGCCTTTAGCTTCAGAATGTCCACTTGCGTTTCTACAGAAAGAGTGTTTCAGAACTGCTCAATCAAAAGTAAGCTTCAACTCTGTTAGTTGAATGCACAGAACAGAAAGAAGTTTCACAGAATGCTTCTGTGTAGTTTTTATTTGAAGATATCCCTTTTTCCACTATAGGCCTTTAGCGCTCAAATGTCCACTTGCAGTTTCTACAGAAAGAGTGTTTCAGAACTGCTCAATCAAAAGTAAGCTTCAACTCTGTTAGTTGAATGACACGAACAGAAAGAAGTTTCACAGAATGCTTCTGTGTAGTTTTTATTGAAGATATCCCTTTTTCCACTATAGGCCCTTTAGCTCCAATGTCCAACTTGCAGTTTCTACAGAAAGAGTGTTTCAGAACTGCTCAATCAAAAGTAAGCTTCAACTCTGTTAGTTGAATGCACAGAACAGAAAGAAGTTTCACAGAATGCTTCTGTGTAGTTTTTATTTGAAGATATCCCTTTTTCCACTATAGGCCCTTTAGAGCTCGAAATGTCAACTTGCAGTTTCTACAGAAAGAGTGTTTCAGAACTGCTCAATCAAAAGTAAGCTTCAACTCTGTTAGTTGAATGGACTGAACAGAAAGAAGTTACACAGAATGCTTCTGTGTAGTTTTTATTTGGATATATCCTTTTACCACTATAGGCCCTTAGCACTCCGAATGTCACTTGCAGTTTCTACAGAAAGAGTGTTCAGAACTGCTCAATCAAAAGTAAGCTTCAACTCTGTTAGTTGAATGCACAGAACAGAAAGAAGTTTCACAGAATGCTTCTGTGTAGTTTTTATTTGAAGATATCCTTTTTCCACTATAGGCCCTTTAGCGCTCGAATGTCACTTGCAGTTTCTACAGAAAGAGTGTTTCAGAACTGCTCAATCAAAAGTAAGCTTCAACTCTGTTAGTTGAATGACTGAACAGAAAGAAGTTCACAGAATGCTTTTGTGTAGTTTTTATTTGGAGATATTCTTTTCCCTGTAGGCCCTTAGCACTCGAATGTCCACATGCAGTTTCTACAGAAAGAGTGTTTCAGAACTGCTCAATCAAAAGAAGCTTCAACTCTGTTAGTTGAATGCACAGAACAGAAAGAAGTTGACAGAATGCTTCTGTGTAGTTTTTATTTGAAGATACTCTTTTTAGGCCTTAGTGCTCCGAATGTCCAGTTTCTAGAAAGAGTGTTTCAGATCTGCTCAATCAAAAGGCTTCAACTCTGTTAGATGAATGCACAGAACAGAAAGAAGTGTCACAGAATGCTTCTGTGTAGTTTTTATTTGAGATATTCTTTTTCCACTATAGGCCTTAGCTCGGAATGTCCACTTGCAGTTTCTACAGAAAGAGTGTTTCAGAACTGCTCAATCAAAAGTATGCTTCAACTCTGTTAGTTGAATGCACAGAACAGAAAGAAGTTTCACCGAATGCTTCTGTGTAGTTTTTATTGAAGATATCCCTTTTTTCACTATAGGCCTTTAGCGCTCGGAATGTCCACTTGCAGTTTCTACAGAAAGAGTGTTTCAGAACTGCTCAATCAAAATTAAGCTTCAACTCTGTTAAATGAATGCACAGAACAGAAAGAAGTTTCACCGAATGCTTCTGTGTAGTTTTTATATGAAGATATCCTTTTTTCACTATAGGCCCATTAGCGCTCGCAATGTCCACTTGCAGTTTCTACAGAAAGAGTGTTTCAGAACTGCTCAATCAAAATTAAGCTTCAACTCTGTTAATTGAATGCACAGAACAGAAAGAAGTTTCACAGAATGCTTCTGGGTAGTTTTTATTTGAACATATCCCTTTTTCCCCTATAGGCCCTTTGGCGCTCGAAACGACAAATTGCAGTATCTACAGAAAGAGTGTTTCAGAACTGCTCAATCAAAAGTAAGCTTCAACTCTGTTAGTTGAATGCACGGAACAGAAAGAAATTTCACAGAATGCTTCTGTGTAGTTTTTATCTGAAGATATCCCTTTTTCCACTGTAGGCCCCTTAGCGCTCGAAATGTCAACTTGCAGTTTCTACAGAAAGAGTGTTTCAGAACTGCTCAATCAAAAGTAAGCTTCAACTCTGTTAGTTGAATGGACCGAACAGAAAGAATTTACACAGAAGGCTTCTGTGTAGTTTTTACTTGAATATATCCCTTTTACCACTATAGGCCCCTTAGCACTCTGAATGTCCACTTGCAGTTTCTACAGAAAGAGTGTTTCAGAAGTGCTCAATCAAAAGTAGGCTTCAAATCTGTTAGTTTAATGCACAGAACAGAAAGAAGTTTGACAGAATGCTTCTGTGTAGTTTTTATTTCAAGATATACCTTTTTCCACTATAGGTCTTTAGCATTCAGAATGTCCACTTGCTGTTTCTACAGAAAGGGTTTTTTAGCACTGCTCAATCAAAAGTAAGCTTCAACTCTGTTAGTTGAATGCACAGAACAGAAAGAAGTTTCACAGAATGCTTCTGTGTAGGATTTATTTGAACATATCCCTTTTTCCACTATAGGCACTATGGCGCTCCAAACGTCAAATTGCAGTATCTACAGAAAGAGTGTTACAGAACTGCTCAATCAAAAGTAAGCTTCATCTCTGTTAGTTGAATGGACCGAACAGAAAGAAGTTACACAGAACTCTTCTGTGTAGTTTTTATTTGAAGATATTCCTTTTGCCACTATAGGCCCCGTGGCATTCCGAATCAACTTGCAGTTTCTACAGAAAGCGTGTTTCAGAACTGCTCAATCAAAAGTAAGCTTCAACCCTGCTAGATGAATGCACAGAGGAGAAAGAAGTTGCACAGAATGCTTCTGTGTAGTTTTTATTTGAAGATATTCCTTTTTCCTCAAAAGGCCCTTTAGCGTTCAGAATGTACACTTCCAGTTTCTACAGAAAGAGTGTTTCAGAAGTGCTCAATCAAAAGTAAGCTTCAACTCTGTTAGTTGAATTCACAGAACAGAAGGAAGATTCACAGAATGCTTCTGTGTAATTTTTACTTGAAGATATCCCTTTTTCCACTACAGGCCCTTTAGAGCTCGAAATGTCAACCTCCAGTTTCTACAGAAAGACTGCTTCAGAACTGCTCAATCAAAAGTAAGCTTCAACTCTGTTAGTTGAATTCACAGAACAGAAGGAAGTTTCACAGAATGCTTCTGTGTAGTTTTTACTTGAAGATATCCCTTTTTCCACTACAGGCCCTTTAGAGCTCGAAATGTCAACCTCCAGTTTCTACAGAAAGACTGTTTCAGAACTGCTCAATCAAAAGTAAGCTTCAACTCTGTTAGTTGAATGGACTGAACAGAAAGAAGTTACACAGAATGCTTCTGTGTAGTTTTTATTGGAATATAATCCTTTTACCACTATAGGCCCCTTAGCACTCCGAATGTCCACTTGCAGTTTCTACAGAAAGAGTGCTTCAGATCTCCTCAATCAAAAGTAAGCTTCAACTCTGTTAGTTGAATGCACAGAACAGAAAGAAGTTTCACAGAATGCTTCTGTGTAGTTTTTATTTGAGATATCCTTTTTCCACTATAGGCCCTTTAGCGCTCGAAATGTCAACTTGCAGTTTTATAGAAATAGAGTTTCAGAACTTCTCAATCAAAATTAAGCTTCAACTCGGTTAGTTGAATGGACTGAACAGAAAGAAGTTACACAGAATGCTTTTGTGCAGTTTTTACTTGAAGATACTTCTTTTACCACTGTAGTCACCTTAGCACTCCGAATGTCCCTTGCAGTTTCTACAGAAAGAGTGTTTCAGAACTGCTCAATCAAAAGTAAGCTTCAACTCTCTTAGTTGAATGCACAGAACAGAAAGAAGTATGACAGAATGCTTCTGTGTAGTTTTTATTTGAACATTTACCTTTTTCCACTAGAGGCATATAGCGTTCATAATGTCCAATTGCTGTTTCTACAGAAAGAGAGTTTCAGAACTGCTCAATCAAAGGGAAGCTTCATTTCTGTTTGTTGAATGCACAGAAAAGAAAGAAATTTCACAGAATGCTTCTGTGTAGTTTTTATTTGAAGATATCCCTTTTTTCACTATAGGCCCTTTAGTGCTCGGAATGTCCACTTGCAGTTTCTACAGAAAGAGTGTTTCAGATCTGCTCAATCAAAAGTAAGCTTCAACTCTGTTAGTTCAATGCACAGAACAGAAAGAAGCTTCACAGAATGCTTCTGTGTAGTTTGTATTTGGAGATATTCCTTTTTCCACTATAGGAACCTGAGCGCTCGGAATGTCCACTTGCAGTTTCTACAGAAAGAGTGTTTCAGAACTGCTCAATCAAAAGTATGCTTCAACTCTGTTAGTTGAATGCACAGAAGAGAAAGAAGTTTCACAGAATGCTACTGTGTAGTTTTTATTTGAAGATATCCCTTTTTTCACTATAGGCCCCTTAGCGCTCGGAATGTCCACTTGCAGTTTCTACAGAAAGAGTGTTTCAGAACTGCTCAATCAAAAGTAAGCTTCAACTCTGTTAGTTGAATGGACTGAACAGAAAGAAGTTACACAGAATGCTTCTGTGTAGTTTTTATTGGAAGATATAACTTTTACCACTATAGGTCCCTCAGCACTCCGAATGTTCACTTGCAGTTTCTACAGAAAGAGTGTTTCAGATCTGCTCAATCAAAAGTAAGCTTCAACTCTGTTAGTTTAATGCACAGAAGAGAAAGAAGTTTGACAGAATGCTTCTGTGTAGTTTTATTTTGAAGATATACCTTTTTCCACTATAGGCCTTTAGGGTTCAGAATGTCCACTTGCGGTTTCTACAGAAAGAGTGTTTCAGAACTGCTCAATCAAAAGTAAGCTTCAACTCTGTTAGATGAAGGCACAGAAGAGAAAGAAGTTGCACAGAATGCTTCTGTGTAGTTTTTATTTGAAGATGTTCCTATTTCCACTAAAGGCTCTTTAGCGTTCAGAATTTCCACTTGCAGTTTCTACAGAAAGAGTGTTTGAGAACTGCTCTATCAAAAGTATGCTTCAACTCTGTAGTTGAATGAACACAACAGAAGAAGTTTCACAGAATGCTTCTGTGTAGTTTTTATTTGAAGATATCCCTTTTTTCACTATAGCCCTTTAGCGCTCGCAATGTCCACTTGCAGTTTCTACAGAAAGAGTGTTTCAGAACTGCTCAATCAAAAGTAAGTTTCAACTCTGTTAGTTCAATGCACAGAACAGAAAGAAGTTTCACAGAATGCTTCTGTGTAGTTTTTATATGAAGATATCCCTTTTTCCAGTATAGGCTCTTTAGCGCTCGAAACGTCAACTTGCAGTATCTACAGAAGGAGTGTTTCAGAACTGGTCAATCAAAGTAAGCTTCAACTCTGTTAGCTGAATGGACCGAACAGAAAGAAGTTACACAGAACGCTTCTGTGTAGTTTTTATTTGAAGATATTCCTTTTACCACTGTTGGCCCCTTAGCACTCCGAATGTCAACTTGCAGTTTCTACAGAAAGAGTGTTACAGAAGTGCTCAATCAAAAGTAATCTTCAACTCTGTTAGTAGAATGCAGAGAACAGAAAGAAGTTGCACAGAATGCTTCTGTGTAGTTTTTATTTGAAGATATCACTTTTTTCACTATAGGCCCTTTAGGGCTCGGAATGTACACTTGCAGTTTCTACAGAAAGAGTGTTTCAGAACTGCTCAATCAAAAGTAAGCTTCAACTCTGTTAGTTGAATGCACAGAACAGAAAGAAGTTTCACAAATGCTTCTGTGTAGTTTTTGTTTAAAGATATCGCTTTTCCACTGAGGCCCTTTAGCGCTTGGAATTTGCACAGGCAGTTTCTACAGAAAGAGTGTTCAGAACTGCTCAATCAAAAGTAAGTTTCAACTCGGTTAGTTGAATGACTGAACAGAAAGAAGTTACACAGAATGCTTTTGTGTAGTTTTATTTGGAGATATTACTTTTACCCCTGTAGCCCCTTGGCACTCCGAATGTCCACATGCAGTTTCTACAGAAAGAGTGTTTCAGAAGTGCTCTATCAAAAGGAAGCTTCAACTCTGTTTGTTGAATGCACAGAACAGAAAGAAGTTTGACAGAATGCTTCTGTGTACTTTTTATTTGAAGATAACTCTTTTTCACTATAGGCCTTTAGTGCTCGGAATGTCCACTTGCCGTTTCTAGGGAAAGAGTGTTTCAGATCTGCTCAATCAAAAGTAAGCTTCAACTCTGTTAGATGAATGCACAGAACAGAAAGAAGTGTCACAGAATGATTCTGTGTAGTTTTATTTGGAGATATTCTTTTTCCACTATAGACCCTTAGCACTCGGAATGTCCACTTGCCAGTTTCTACAGAAAGAGTGTTTCAGAACTGCTCAACCAAAAGTATGCTTTCAACTCTGTTAGTTGAATGCACAGAACAGAAAGAAGTTTACCGAATGCTTCTGTGTAGTTTTTTTTATTCTAGAAAGATATCCCGCCTTTTTTCAAGCTATAAAAAAGGGTTTTTTTTTTTCCCTTTAAGCGCTTCCCGCGCAATGTTCCACTTGGCCAACGTTTCTATTCAGAAAAAGAAAAAGATGTGTTTTTTCTTTCTTTCAGACTGCTCAAGTTTCAAAAAAATTAAAGCTTCCAAACTCTGTTTAAATGAATGCACTAGAAACAGAAAGAAGTTTTCACCCGAATGCTTCTGTGTAGTTTTTATTTGAAGATATCCCTTTTCACTATAGGGCCCTTGTAGTCGCTCGCAATAGTAGCTTCACTCTGTCAAGTTTGCACAGAAAGAAAGAAGTTTCACCGAATGCTTCTGTGTAGTTTTTATTTTGAAAATATCCCTTTTATTCACTATTAGGCCCTAAGCGCTCGCAATGTCCACTTTCAGTTCTGACAGAGAGTGTTTCAGAACTGCTTCAATCAAAATTAAGGCTTCAACTCCTGTTAAATGTGAATGCACAGAAACAGCGAGAAAGAAGTTTCACCCAGAATGCTTCTGGGGTAGGTTTTTATTTGAACATATCCCTTTTTCCCCTATAGGCCCTTTGGCCGCTTCGAAACGACAAAATTGCAGTAATTTCTTTTACAGAAAGAGTGTTTCAGAACTTTGACTCAATCAAAAGTAAGCGTTCAAACTCTGTTAGTTGAATAGCACGGGAACCAGAAAGAAATTTCACAGAATGCTTCTGTGTAGTTTTTACTTGAAGATATCCCTTTTCCACTTGTAGCCACCTTAGCGCTCCGAAAATGTCCAAACTTGCAGTTTCTACAGAAGAGTGTTTCAGAACTGCTCAATCAAAAGTAAGCTTCAACTCTGTTAGTTGAATGACCAGAACAGAAAGAAGTTCACAGAATGCTTCTGTGTAGTTTTATTGAACATTTACCCTTTTTCCACTAAGGCATTAGCGTCTATACATTGCGTTTCTAAGAAAAGGTTTCAGAACTGCTCATCAAAGGGGCTTCATCTGTTGTTGAATGCACAGAACAGAAAGAAGTTTCACAGAATGCTTCTGTGTAGTTTTTATTTAAGATATCCTTTTTCACTATAGGCTTTAGTGCTCGAATGTCCACTTGCAGTTTTACAGAAAGAGTGTTTAGATCTGCTCAATCAAAAAGTAAGCTTCAACTCTGTTAGTTTAATGCACAGAACAGAAAGAAGTTCACAGGAATGCTTCTGTGTAGTTTTATTTGGAGATATTTTTTCCACTATAGGCCCTTGAGCTCGAATGTCCACTTGCAGTTTCTACAGAAAGAGTGTTTCAGAACTGCTCAATCAAAAGTATGCTTCAACTCTGTTAGTTGAATGCACAGAACAGAAAGAAGTTTCACCGAATGCTTCTGTGTAGTTTTTATTTGAAGATATCCCTTTTTTCACTATAGGCCCTTTAGCGCTCGAATGTCCACTTGCAGTTTCTACAGAAAGAGTGTTTCAGAACTGCTCAATCAAAATAAGCTTCAACTCTGTTATGAATGCACAGAACAGAAAGAAGTTTCACAGAATGCTTCTGGTAGTTTTTATTTGAACATATCCTTTTCCACTATAGGCCCTTTGCGCTCGAAACGACAAATTGCAGTTTCTACAGAAAGAGTGTTTCAGAACTGCTCAATCAAAAGTAAGCTTCAACTCTGTTAGTTGAATGCACGAACAGAAAGAATTTCACAGAATGCTTCTGTGTAGTTTTTATTTGAAGCCTATCCTCCGTCACTTGTTTCTCGGGTGTTTTCACTGTCAAAAGAAGCCCCTTAGCGTGGCGAAAGAAAAAGTTCAATCTGTGAGTTTTATTTATTTCTTTTTCCAGTTCCTTACAGATTGTTAATTGAGTGTTCTCAGAAGAACTGAGCTCAATCAAAAGTAAGCTTCAACTCTGTTAGTTAATGCAAGACAGAAAGAAGATTTCACAGAATGCTTCTGTGTAGTTTTTATTGAAGATATCCCTTTTTTTTCCACTATAGGCCCTTTAGAGCTCTGGAATGTCAACTCTGCCAGTTTCTATCTTCAGAAAAGAGTGTTTTCAGAAACTGCTCAATCAAAAAGTAAGCTTTCAACTCTGTTAGTTGTAATGCACAGAACAGAAAGAAGTTCACAGAATGCTTCTGTGTAGTTTTTATTAAGATATACCTTTTTCCACTATAGGTCCTTTAGCATTTCAGAATTGTCCACTGGCTGTTTCTACAGAAAGAGGTTTAGACTGCTCAATCAAAAGTAAGCTTCAACTCTGTTAGTTGAATGACTGAACAGGAAAGAGTTTCACAGAATGCTTTTGTGTAGATTTATTTGAAAATATCCTTTCACTTAGGCCTTATGCGAATGTCCAATTGCAGTTTTACAGAAAGAGTGTTCAGACTGCTCAATCAAAAGAAGCTTCACTCTGTTAGTGAATGACGAACAGAAAGAAGTTTCACAAATCTTCTGTTATTTTATTTGAGATCCTTTTTCACTATAGGCCAGTGCTCGGAGTCCACTTGCAGTTTCTACAGAAAGAGTGTTTCAGAACTGCTCAATCAAAAGTAAGCTTCAACTCTGTAGATGAATGCACAGAAGAGAAAGAAGTTCACAGAATGCTTCTGTGTAGTTTTTATTTGAAGATATTCCTTTTTCACTATAGGCCCTTAGCGCTCGGAATGTCCACTTGCAGTTTCTACAGAAAGAGTGTTTCAGAACTGCTCAATCAAAAGTAAGCTTCAACTCTGTTAGTTGAATGACAAACAGAAAGATTCCGAATGCTTCTGTGTATTTTTATTGAAGATCTTTTCACTAAGAGCCAATGCTTGGTACAGTTTCGCTGTCGACTTGAAGAAATAAAAAAAAAAGAAAATCTTTTGTACCACTATAGGCCCTTTAGAGCTTCCGAAATGTCACTTGCAGTTTCTACAGAAAGAGTGTTTCAGAACTGCTCAATCAAAAGTAAGCTTCAACTCTGTTAGTGAATGGACACAGAAAGAAGTACACAGAATGTTCTGTGTAGTTTTTATTGAATATTTTTTAAAACTTTAGCCCCTTCAGCACTACAGAAAATGTTCAGATGCCAATCAGTTCTTATTTTGGAAATAAGAGTTGTATAAAGATCCCTTTTTCCTTACTTATAGGCCCTTTTTAGCAGGCTCGAAATGTCCACTTGCTGTTTTTATAGAAAATGAGATTTCAGAACTTGCTCAATCAAAAGTAAGCTTCAACTCGTTAGTTGAATGGACGAACAGAAAGAAGTTACACAGAAATGCTTTTTGTGCAGTTTTTATTTGAAGATATTACTTTATCCACGTAGAAGGCCTCTTGTAGCACTTCACGAATGTTCCACCTTGGCAGGTTTCTAACAGAAATGAGTGTTTTGCAGAAAAGTGCTCCTATTCAAAAGGATTAGGCTTCAACTCTGTTTGTTGAATGCACAGAACAGAAAGAAGTTTGACCAGAATGCTTGCTGTGTACTTTTTTATTCTTGAAGATAATCTCCTTTTTTCACTATAGGCCTTTAGCGCTCGAATGTCCACTTGCAGTTTCTACAGAAAGAGTGTTTCAGAACTGCTCAATCAAAAGTAGTTCAACTCTGTATTAATGCAAGAACAGAAAAAGTTTCAGAATGCTTCTTGTAGTTTTTATTGAAGATATCCTTTTTCATATAGGCCCTTTAGCGCTCGCAATGTCACTTGCAGTTCTACAGAAGAGTGTTTCAGAACTGCTCAATCAAAATTAAGCTTCAACTCTGTTAAATGAATGCACAGAACAGAAAGAAGTTTCACCGAATGCTTCTGTGTAGTTTTTATTTGAAGATATCCCTTTTTTCACTATAGGCCCTTTAGCGCTCGCAATGTCCACTTGCAGTTTCTACAGAAAGAGTGTTTCAGAACTGCTCAATCAAAATTAAGCTTCAACTCTGTTAAATGAATGCACAGAACAGAAAGAAGTTTCACAGAATGCTTCTGGGTAGTTTTTATTTGAACATATCCCTTTTTCCCCTATAGGCCCTTTGGCGCTCGAAACGACAAATTGCAGTATCTACAGAAAGAGTGTTTCAGAACTGCTCAATCAAAAGTAAGCTTCAACTCTGTTAGTTGAATGCACGGAACAGAAAGAAATTTCACAGAATGCTTCTGTGTAGTTTTTATTTGAAGATATCCCTTTTTCCACTGTAGGCCCCTTAGCGCTCGAAATGTCAACTTGCAGTTTCTACAGAAAGAGTGTTTCAGAACTGCTCAATCAAAAGTAAGCTTCAACTCTGTTAGTTGAATGGACCGAACAGAAAGAATTTACACAGAAGGCTTCTGTGTAGTTTTTACTTGAATATATCCCTTTTACCACTATAGGCCCCTTAGCACTCTGAATGTCCACTTGCAGTTTCTACAGAAAGAGTGTTTCAGAAGTGCTCAATCAAAAGTAGGCTTCAAATCTGTTAGTTTAATGCACAGAACAGAAAGAAGTTTGACAGAATGCTTCTGTGTAGTTTTTATTTCAAGATATACCTTTTTCCACTATAGGTCTTTAGCATTCAGAATGTCCACTTGCTGTTTCTACAGAAAGGGTTTTTTAGCACTGCTCAATCAAAAGTAAGCTTCAACTCTGTTAGTTGAATGCACAGAACAGAAAGAAGTTTCACAGAATGCTTCTGTGTAGGATTTATTTGAACATATCCCTTTTTCCACTATAGGCACTATGGCGCTCCAAACGTCAAATTGCAGTATCTACAGAAAGAGTGTTACAGAACTGCTCAATCAAAAGTAAGCTTCATCTCTGTTAGTTGAATGGACCGAACAGAAAGAAGTTACACAGAACTCTTCTGTGTAGTTTTTATTTGAAGATATTCCTTTTGCCACTATAGGCCCCGTGGCATTCCGAATCAACTTGCAGTTTCTACAGAAAGCGTGTTTCAGAACTGCTCAATCAAAAGTAAGCTTCAACCCTGCTAGATGAATGCACAGAGGAGAAAGAAGTTGCACAGAATGCTTCTGTGTAGTTTTTATTTGAAGATATTCCTTTTTCCTCAAAAGGCCCTTTAGCGTTCAGAATGTACACTTCCAGTTTCTACAGAAAGAGTGTTTCAGAAGTGCTCAATCAAAAGTAAGCTTCAACTCTGTTAGTTGAATTCACAGAACAGAAGGAAGATTCACAGAATGCTTCTGTGTAATTTTTACTTGAAGATATCCCTTTTTCCACTACAGGCCCTTTAGAGCTCGAAATGTCAACCTCCAGTTTCTACAGAAAGACTGCTTCAGAACTGCTCAATCAAAAGTAAGCTTCAACTCTGTTAGTTGAATTCACAGAACAGAAGGAAGTTTCACAGAATGCTTCTGTGTAGTTTTTACTTGAAGATATCCCTTTTTCCACTACAGGCCCTTTAGAGCTCGAAATGTCAACCTCCAGTTTCTACAGAAAGACTGTTTCAGAACTGCTCAATCAAAAGTAAGCTTCAACTCTGTTAGTTGAATGGACTGAACAGAAAGAA
The DNA here is from genome assembly GCF_006542625.1 of Nomascus leucogenys. NCBI lineage: Eukaryota > Metazoa > Chordata > Mammalia > Primates > Hylobatidae > Nomascus > Nomascus leucogenys. The sequence goes on from NW_022097667.1 coordinate 21,966, forward strand.
GTTACACAGAATGCTTCTGTGTAGTTTTTATTGGAATATAATCCTTTTACCACTATAGGCCCCTTAGCACTCCGAATGTCCACTTGCAGTTTCTACAGAAAGAGTGCTTCAGATCTCCTCAATCAAAAGTAAGCTTCAACTCTGTTAGTTGAATGCACAGAACAGAAAGGAGTTTCACAGAATGCTTCTGTGTAGTTTTTATTTGAAGATATCCCTTTTTCCACTATAGGCCCTTTAGCGCTCGAAATGTCAACTTGCAGTTTTTATAGAAATAGAGTTTCAGAACTTCTCAATCAAAATTAAGCTTCAACTCGGTTAGTTGAATGGACTGAACAGAAAGAAGTTACACAGAATGCTTTTGTGCAGTTTTTACTTGAAGATACTTCTTTTACCACTGTAGTCACCTTAGCACTCCGAATGTCCCCTTGCAGTTTCTACAGAAAGAGTGTTTCAGAACTGCTCAATCAAAAGTAAGCTTCAACTCTCTTAGTTGAATGCACAGAACAGAAAGAAGTATGACAGAATGCTTCTGTGTAGTTTTTATTTGAACATTTACCTTTTTCCACTAGAGGCATATAGCGTTCATAATGTCCAATTGCTGTTTCTACAGAAAGAGAGTTTCAGAACTGCTCAATCAAAGGGAAGCTTCATTTCTGTTTGTTGAATGCACAGAAAAGAAAGAAATTTCACAGAATGCTTCTGTGTAGTTTTTATTTGAAGATATCCCTTTTTTCACTATAGGCCCTTTAGTGCTCGGAATGTCCACTTGCAGTTTCTACAGAAAGAGTGTTTCAGATCTGCTCAATCAAAAGTAAGCTTCAACTCTGTTAGTTCAATGCACAGAACAGAAAGAAGCTTCACAGAATGCTTCTGTGTAGTTTGTATTTGGAGATATTCCTTTTTCCACTATAGGAACCTGAGCGCTCGGAATGTCCACTTGCAGTTTCTACAGAAAGAGTGTTTCAGAACTGCTCAATCAAAAGTATGCTTCAACTCTGTTAGTTGAATGCACAGAAGAGAAAGAAGTTTCACAGAATGCTACTGTGTAGTTTTTATTTGAAGATATCCCTTTTTTCACTATAGGCCCCTTAGCGCTCGGAATGTCCACTTGCAGTTTCTACAGAAAGAGTGTTTCAGAACTGCTCAATCAAAAGTAAGCTTCAACTCTGTTAGTTGAATGGACTGAACAGAAAGAAGTTACACAGAATGCTTCTGTGTAGTTTTTATTGGAAGATATAACTTTTACCACTATAGGTCCCTCAGCACTCCGAATGTTCACTTGCAGTTTCTACAGAAAGAGTGTTTCAGATCTGCTCAATCAAAAGTAAGCTTCAACTCTGTTAGTTTAATGCACAGAAGAGAAAGAAGTTTGACAGAATGCTTCTGTGTAGTTTTTATTTGAAGATATACCTTTTTCCACTATAGGCCTTTAGGGTTCAGAATGTCCACTTGCGGTTTCTACAGAAAGAGTGTTTCAGAACTGCTCAATCAAAAGTAAGCTTCAACTCTGTTAGATGAAGGCACAGAAGAGAAAGAAGTTGCACAGAATGCTTCTGTGTAGTTTTTATTTGAAGATGTTCCTATTTCCACTAAAGGCTCTTTAGCGTTCAGAATTTCCACTTGCAGTTTCTACAGAAAGAGTGTTTGAGAACTGCTCTATCAAAAGTATGCTTCAACTCTGTTAGTTGAATGAACACAACAGAAAGAAGTTTCACAGAATGCTTCTGTGTAGTTTTTATTTGAAGATATCCCTTTTTTCACTATAGGCCCTTTAGCGCTCGCAATGTCCACTTGCAGTTTCTACAGAAAGAGTGTTTCAGAACTGCTCAATCAAAAGTAAGTTTCAACTCTGTTAGTTCAATGCACAGAACAGAAAGAAGTTTCACAGAATGCTTCTGTGTAGTTTTTATATGAAGATATCCCTTTTTCCAGTATAGGCTCTTTAGCGCTCGAAACGTCAACTTGCAGTATCTACAGAAGGAGTGTTTCAGAACTGGTCAATCAAAAGTAAGCTTCAACTCTGTTAGCTGAATGGACCGAACAGAAAGAAGTTACACAGAACGCTTCTGTGTAGTTTTTATTTGAAGATATTCCTTTTACCACTGTTGGCCCCTTAGCACTCCGAATGTCAACTTGCAGTTTCTACAGAAAGAGTGTTACAGAAGTGCTCAATCAAAAGTAATCTTCAACTCTGTTAGTAGAATGCAGAGAACAGAAAGAAGTTTGACAGAATGCTTCTATGTAGTTTTTATTTGAAGATATCACTTTTTTCACTATAGGCCCTTTAGGGCTCGGAATGTACACTTGCAGTTTCTACAGAAAGAGTGTTTCAGAACTGCTCAATCAAAAGTAAGCTTCAACTCTGTTAGTTGAATGCACAGAACAGAAAGAAGTTTCACAAAATGCTTCTGTGTAGTTTTTGTTTAAAGATATCGCTTTTTCCACTAGAGGCCCTTTAGCGCTTGGAATTTGCACAGGCAGTTTCTACAGAAAGAGTGTTTCAGAACTGCTCAATCAAAAGTAAGCTTCAACTCTGTTAGTTGAATGGACAGAACAGAAAGAAGTTACACAGAATGCTTATGTGTAGTTTTTATTGAGATATACTTTTACCCTATAGGCCCCTTAGCACTCGAATGTCCACTTGCAGTTTCTACAGAAAGAGTGTTTCAGAAGTGCTCAATCAAAAGTAAGCTTCAACTCTGTTAGTTGAATGCACAGAACAGAAAGAAGTTTGACAGAATGCTTCTGTGTAGTTTTTATTTCAAGATATACCTTTTTCCACTATAGGTCTTTAGCATTCAGAATGTCCACTTGCTGTTTCTACAGAAAGGGTTTTCAGACTGCTCAATCAAAAGTAAGCTTCAACTCTGTTAGTTGAATGCACAGAACAGAAAGAAGTTTCACAGAATGCTTCTGTGTAGGTTTATTTGAACATATCCTTTTTCCACTATAGGCACTTTAGCGCTCCTAACGTCAACTTGCAGTTTCTACAGAAAGAGTGTTACAGAACTGCTCAATCAAAAGTAAGCTTCATCTCTGTTAGTTGAATGGACCGAACAGAAAGAAGTTACACAGAACTCTTCTGTGTAGTTTTTATTTGAAGATATTCCTTTTGCCACTATAGGCCCCGTGGCATTCCGAATCAACTTGCAGTTTCTACAGAAAGAGTGTTTCAGAACTGCTCAATCAAAAGTAAGCTTCAACCCTGCTAGATGAATGCACAGAGGAGAAAGAAGTTGCACAGAATGCTTCTGTGTAGTTTTTATTTGAAGATATTCCTTTTTCCTCAAAAGGCCCTTTAGCGTTCAGAATGTACACTTCCAGTTTCTACAGAAAGAGTGTTTCAGAAGTGCTCAATCAAAAGTAAGCTTCAACTCTGTTAGTTGAATTCACAGAACAGAAGGAAGATTCACAGAATGCTTCTGTGTAATTTTTACTTGAAGATATCCCTTTTTCCACTACAGGCCCTTTAGAGCTCGAAATGTCAACCTCCAGTTTCTACAGAAAGACTGCTTCAGAACTGCTCAATCAAAAGTAAGCTTCAACTCTGTTAGTTGAATTCACAGAACAGAAGGAAGTTTCACAGAATGCTTCTGTGTAGTTTTTACTTGAAGATATCCCTTTTTCCACTACAGGCCCTTTAGAGCTCGAAATGTCAACCTCCAGTTTCTACAGAAAGACTGTTTCAGAACTGCTCAATCAAAAGTAAGCTTCAACTCTGTTAGTTGAATGGACTGAACAGAAAGAAGTTACACAGAATGCTTCTGTGTAGTTTTTATTGGAATATAATCCTTTTACCACTATAGGCCCCTTAGCACTCCGAATGTCCACTTGCAGTTTCTACAGAAAGAGTGCTTCAGATCTCCTCAATCAAAAGTAAGCTTCAACTCTGTTAGTTGAATGCACAGAACAGAAAGGAGTTTCACAGAATGCTTCTGTGTAGTTTTTATTTGAAGATATCCTTTTTCCACTATAGGCCCTTTAGCGCTCGAAATGTCAACTTGCAGTTTTATAGAAATAGAGTTTCAGAACTTCTCAATCAAAATTAAGCTTCAACTCGGTTAGTTGAATGGACTGAACAGAAAGAAGTTACACAGAATGCTTTTGTGCAGTTTTTACTTGAAGATACTTCTTTTACCACTGTAGTCACCTTAGCACTCCGAATGTCCCTTGCAGTTTCTACAGAAAGAGTGTTTCAGAACTGCTCAATCAAAAGTAAGCTTCAACTCTCTTAGTTGAATGCACAGAACAGAAAGAAGTATGACAGAATGCTTCTGTGTAGTTTTTATTTGAACATTTACCTTTTTCCACTAGAGGCATATAGCGTTCATAATGTCCAATTGCTGTTTCTACAGAAAGAGAGTTTCAGAACTGCTCAATCAAAGGGAAGCTTCATTTCTGTTTGTTGAATGCACAGAAAGAAAGAAATTTCACAGAATGCTTCTGTGTAGTTTTTATTTGAAGATATCCCTTTTTTCACTATAGGCCCTTTAGTGCTCGGAATGTCCACTTGCAGTTTCTACAGAAAGAGTGTTTCAGATCTGCTCAATCAAAAGTAAGCTTCAACTCTGTTAGTTCAATGCACAGAACAGAAAGAAGCTTCACAGAATGCTTCTGTGTAGTTTGTATTTGGAGATATTCCTTTTTCCACTATAGGAACCTGAGCGCTCGGAATGTCCACTTGCAGTTTCTACAGAAAGAGTGTTTCAGAACTGCTCAATCAAAAGTATGCTTCAACTCTGTTAGTTGAATGCACAGAAGAGAAAGAAGTTTCACAGAATGCTACTGTGTAGTTTTTATTTGAAGATATCCCTTTTTTCACTATAGGCCCCTTAGCGCTCGGAATGTCCACTTGCAGTTTCTACAGAAAGAGTGTTTCAGAACTGCTCAATCAAAAGTAAGCTTCAACTCTGTTAGTTGAATGGACTGAACAGAAAGAAGTTACACAGAATGCTTCTGTGTAGTTTTTATTGGAAGATATAACTTTTACCACTATAGGTCCCTCAGCACTCCGAATGTTCACTTGCAGTTTCTACAGAAAGAGTGTTTCAGATCTGCTCAATCAAAAGTAAGCTTCAACTCTGTTAGTTTAATGCACAGAAGAGAAAGAAGTTTGACAGAATGCTTCTGTGTAGTTTTTATTTGAAGATATACCTTTTTCCACTATAGGCCTTTAGGGTTCAGAATGTCCACTTGCGGTTTCTACAGAAAGAGTGTTTCAGAACTGCTCAATCAAAAGTAAGCTTCAACTCTGTTAGATGAAGGCACAGAAGAGAAAGAAGTTGCACAGAATGCTTCTGTGTAGTTTTTATTTGAAGATGTTCCTATTTCCACTAAAGGCTCTTTAGCGTTCAGAATTTCCACTTGCAGTTTCTACAGAAAGAGTGTTTGAGAACTGCTCTATCAAAAGTATGCTTCAACTCTGTTAGTTGAATGAACACAACAGAAAGAAGTTTCACAGAATGCTTCTGTGTAGTTTTTATTTGAAGATATCCCTTTTTTCACTATAGGCCCTTTAGCGCTCGCAATGTCCACTTGCAGTTTCTACAGAAAGAGTGTTTCAGAACTGCTCAATCAAAAGTAAGTTTCAACTCTGTTAGTTCAATGCACAGAACAGAAAGAAGTTTCACAGAATGCTTCTGTGTAGTTTTTATATGAAGATATCCCTTTTTCCAGTATAGGCTCTTTAGCGCTCGAAACGTCAACTTGCAGTATCTACAGAAGGAGTGTTTCAGAACTGGTCAATCAAAAGTAAGCTTCAACTCTGTTAGCTGAATGGACCGAACAGAAAGAAGTTACACAGAACGCTTCTGTGTAGTTTTTATTTGAAGATATTCCTTTTACCACTGTTGGCCCCTTAGCACTCCGAATGTCAACTTGCAGTTTCTACAGAAAGAGTGTTACAGAAGTGCTCAATCAAAAGTAATCTTCAACTCTGTTAGTAGAATGCAGAGAACAGAAAGAAGTTTGACAGAATGCTTCTATGTAGTTTTTATTTGAAGATATCACTTTTTTCACTATAGGCCCTTTAGGGCTCGGAATGTACACTTGCAGTTTCTACAGAAAGAGTGTTTCAGAACTGCTCAATCAAAAGTAAGCTTCAACTCTGTTAGTTGAATGCACAGAACAGAAAGAAGTTTCACAAAATGCTTCTGTGTAGTTTTTGTTTAAAGATATCGCTTTTTCCACTAGAGGCCCTTTAGCGCTTGGAATTTGCACAGGCAGTTTCTACAGAAAGAGTGTTTCAGAACTGCTCAATCAAAAGTAAGTTTCAACTCGGTTAGTTGAATGGACTGAACAGAAAGAAGTTACACAGAATGCTTTTGTGTAGTTTTTATTTGGAGATATTCTTTTACCCCTGTAGGCCCCTTGGCACTCCGAATGTCCACATGCAGTTTCTACAGAAAGAGTGTTTCAGAAGTGCTCTATCAAAAGGAAGCTTCAACTCTGTTTGTTGAATGCACAGAACAGAAAGAAGTTTGACAGAATGCTTCTGTGTACTTTTTATTTGAAGATAACTCTTTTTTCACTATAGGCCTTTAGTGCTCGGAATGTCCACTTGCCGTTTCTAGGGAAAGAGTGTTTCAGATCTGCTCAATCAAAAGTAAGCTTCAACTCTGTTAGATGAATGCACAGAACAGAAAGAAGTGTCACAGAATGATTCTGTGTAGTTTTTATTTGGAGATATTCTTTTTCCACTATAGGACCCTTAGCACTCGGAATGTCCACTTGCAGTTTCTACAGAAAGAGTGTTTCAGAACTGCTCAACCAAAAGTATGCTTCAACTCTGTTAGTTGAATGCACAGAACAGAAAGAAGTTTCACCGAATGCTTCTGTGTAGTTTTTATTTGAAGATATCCCTTTTTTCACTATAGGCCCTTTAGCGCTCGCAATGTCCACTTGCAGTTTCTACAGAAAGAGTGTTTCAGAACTGCTCAATCAAAATTAAGCTTCAACTCTGTTAAATGAATGCACAGAACAGAAAGAAGTTTCACCGAATGCTTCTGTGTAGTTTTTATTTGAAGATATCCCTTTTTTCACTATAGGCCCTTTAGCGCTCGCAATGTCCACTTGCAGTTTCTACAGAAAGAGTGTTTCAGAACTGCTCAATCAAAATTAAGCTTCAACTCTGTTAAATGAATGCACAGAACAGAAAGAAGTTTCACAGAATGCTTCTGGGTAGTTTTTATTTGAACATATCCCTTTTTCCCCTATAGGCCCTTTGGCGCTCGAAACGACAAATTGCAGTATCTACAGAAAGAGTGTTTCAGAACTGCTCAATCAAAAGTAAGCTTCAACTCTGTTAGTTGAATGCACGGAACAGAAAGAAATTTCACAGAATGCTTCTGTGTAGTTTTTATTTGAAGATATCCCTTTTTCCACTGTAGGCCCCTTAGCGCTCGAAATGTCAACTTGCAGTTTCTACAGAAAGAGTGTTTCAGAACTGCTCAATCAAAAGTAAGCTTCAACTCTGTTAGTTGAATGGACCGAACAGAAAGAATTTACACAGAAGGCTTCTGTGTAGTTTTTACTTGAATATATCCCTTTTACCACTATAGGCCCCTTAGCACTCTGAATGTCCACTTGCAGTTTCTACAGAAAGAGTGTTTCAGAAGTGCTCAATCAAAAGTAGGCTTCAAATCTGTTAGTTTAATGCACAGAACAGAAAGAAGTTTGACAGAATGCTTCTGTGTAGTTTTTATTTCAAGATATACCTTTTTCCACTATAGGTCTTTAGCATTCAGAATGTCCACTTGCTGTTTCTACAGAAAGGGTTTTTTAGCACTGCTCAATCAAAAGTAAGCTTCAACTCTGTTAGTTGAATGCACAGAACAGAAAGAAGTTTCACAGAATGCTTCTGTGTAGGATTTATTTGAACATATCCCTTTTTCCACTATAGGCACTATGGCGCTCCAAACGTCAAATTGCAGTATCTACAGAAAGAGTGTTACAGAACTGCTCAATCAAAAGTAAGCTTCATCTCTGTTAGTTGAATGGACCGAACAGAAAGAAGTTACACAGAACTCTTCTGTGTAGTTTTTATTTGAAGATATTCCTTTTGCCACTATAGGCCCCGTGGCATTCCGAATCAACTTGCAGTTTCTACAGAAAGCGTGTTTCAGAACTGCTCAATCAAAAGTAAGCTTCAACCCTGCTAGATGAATGCACAGAGGAGAAAGAAGTTGCACAGAATGCTTCTGTGTAGTTTTTATTTGAAGATATTCCTTTTTCCTCAAAAGGCCCTTTAGCGTTCAGAATGTACACTTCCAGTTTCTACAGAAAGAGTGTTTCAGAAGTGCTCAATCAAAAGTAAGCTTCAACTCTGTTAGTTGAATTCACAGAACAGAAGGAAGATTCACAGAATGCTTCTGTGTAATTTTTACTTGAAGATATCCCTTTTTCCACTACAGGCCCTTTAGAGCTCGAAATGTCAACCTCCAGTTTCTACAGAAAGACTGCTTCAGAACTGCTCAATCAAAAGTAAGCTTCAACTCTGTTAGTTGAATTCACAGAACAGAAGGAAGTTTCACAGAATGCTTCTGTGTAGTTTTTACTTGAAGATATCCCTTTTTCCACTACAGGCCCTTTAGAGCTCGAAATGTCAACCTCCAGTTTCTACAGAAAGACTGTTTCAGAACTGCTCAATCAAAAGTAAGCTTCAACTCTGTTAGTTGAATGGACTGAACAGAAAGAAGTTACACAGAATGCTTCTGTGTCGTTTTTATTGGAATATAATCCTTTTACCACTATAGGCCCCTTAGCACTCCGAATGTCCACTTGCAGTTTCTACAGAAAGAGTGTTTCAGATCTGCTCAATCAAAAGTAAGCTTCAACTCTGTTAGTTGAATGCACAGAACAGAAAGAAGTTTACAGAATGCTTCTGTGTAGTTTTTATTTGAAATTTACCTTTTTCCATGATATAGCGTTCTAATGTCATTGCTGTTTCTACAGAGAGTTTCGAATTTCGGAAGATTTTATCCTACGAATGTTCTGTGTAGGCTTTTATATGCCCTTTAGCGCTCGAATTGTCACTTGCAGTTTTTAAAAGAGTTTCAAACTCTCATAAAGATGCTTCAACTCGTTAGTTGAATGACGAAAAGAAGAAGTTCACAGAATGCTTGTCGTTTTTATTGAAGAACTTTTTTCCACTGTAGCCCTTAGCCTCCGAATGTCCCTTGCGTTTTACAGAAAGAGTGTTTCAGAACTGCTCAATCAAAAGTAAGCTTCAACTCTCTTAGTTGAATGACAAACAGAAAGAAGTAACAGAATGCTTCTGTGTAGTTTTTTTTGAACCATTACTTTTCCCTAAGGCTACACGTCAATTCCATTGCGTTTCAACAGAAAGAGGTTCAGACTGCTCAATCAAAAAAGCTTCATCTGTTTTAATGCAAGAAAGAAAGAAAAGAAGTTTCACAGAATGCTTCTGTGTAGTTTTTATTTGAAGATATCCTTTTTTCACTATAGGCCTTTAGTTCGAATGTCCACTTGCGTTTCTACAGAAAGAGTGTTTCAGACTGCTCATCAAAAGAGTATAGTTTCACCTGTTAAGATGCCATGGTGGAGGCCTCACAGAATGCTTCTGTGTAGTTTTTATTTGAAGATATCCCTTTTTCACTATAGGCCCTTTAGCGCTCGAATGTCCACTTGCAGTTTCTACAGAAAGAGTGTTTCAGAACTGCTCAATCAAAAGTAAGCTTCAACTCTGTTATGAATGCACAGAACAGAAAGAAGTTTCACAGAATGCTTCTGTGTAGTTTTTATTTGAAGATATCCCTTTTTCACTATAGGCCCTTTAGCGCTCGAATGTCCACTTGCAGTTTCTACAGAAAGAGTGTTTCAGAACTGCTCAATCAAAAGTAAGCTTCAACTCTGTTATGAATGCACAGAACAGAAAGAAGTTTCACAGAATGCTTCTGTGTAGTTTTTATTTGAAGATATCCCTTTTTCCCTATAGGCCCTTTAGCGCTCGAATGCAACTTGCAGTTTCTACAGAAAGAGTGTTTCAGAACTGCTCAATCAAAAGTAAGCTTCAACTCTGTTAGTTGAATGCACAGAACAGAAAGAAGTGAAGTTCACAGAATGCTCTGTGTAGTTGTTTCCTACTTAGAAAGAGTTTGGTCTTTCAGAACTGCTCAATCAAAGTAAGCTTCACTCTGTTGTTTGATGCACAGAACAGAAAGAAGTTTCACAGAATGGTTCTACTGTAGGTTTTATTTGAAGATATCCTTTTTCAACTATAGGCCCTCTTTAGGCTTCGAATGTCCACTTGCAGTTTCTACAGAAAGAGTGTTTCAGAATTACGTGCTCTGTCAATCAAGAACAGTAAGCTTCAACTTCTGTGGTGAGTTTTATTGAATATTCCTTTTCATATAGGAGCCCTGGGCTCGAGAATGTCCATTGCAGTTTACACAGAAAGAGTGTTTCAGAACTGCTCAATCAAAAGTAAGCTTCAACTCTGTTAGTTTCAGAATGCTTCTGTGTAGTTTTTATTTGAAGATATATCTTTTTCCACTATAGGCCCTAGCACTCGAATGTCACTTGCAGTTTCTACAGAAAGAGTGTTTCAGACTGCTCAATCAAAAGTAAGCTTCAACTCTGTTAGTTGAATGCACAGAAGAGAAAGAAGTTTCACAGAATGCTTCTGTGTAGTTTTTATTTGAAGATATACCTTTTTCCACTATAGGCCTTTAGGCTCAGAATGTCCACTTGCAGTTTCTACAGAAAGAGTGTTTCAGAACTGCTCAATCAAAAGTAAGCTTCAACTCTGTTAGTTGAATGCACAGAAGAGAAAGAAGTTCACAGAATGCTTCTGTGTAGTTTTTATTTGAAGATTCCTTTTCCACTAAGGCCTTTAGCGTTCAGAATTCCACTTGCAGTTTCTACAGAAAGAGTGTTTCAGAACTGCTCAATCAAAAGTAAGCTTCAACTCTGTTAGTTGAATGAACACAACAGAAAGAAGTTTCACAGAATGCTTCTGTGTAGTTTTTATTGAAGATATCCCTTTTTTCACTATAGGCCCTTTACGCGCTCGAATGTCACTTGCAGTTATCCTACAGAAAGAGTGTTTCAGAACTTGGTTCAATCAAAAGTAAGCTTCAACTCCTGTTAGTTTCAATGCACAGAACAGAAAGAAGTTCACAGAATGCTTCTCTGTGTAGTTGTATTTGAAGATATTCCTTTTCCATGTATAGGCCTACCTGAGCACTTGGCTCGAATGTCAAACTTGCATGTGCTTCAGCTAAGAGAGGGTTTGTTCAGAAGCTTGGGCTTCCAGAATTCTCGAATTACGTAGTAATTCCTTCAACTCTGTTAGTAGAATGCAGAGAACAGAAAGAAGTTTGACAGAATGCTTTAGGTTTTTTTTGAAGATATCTTTTTTCACTTGCCCTTAGGCTCGGAATGTCACTTGCAGTTTCTACAGAAAGAGTGTTTCAGAACTGTCAATCAAAAGTAACTTCAACTCTGTTAGTTGAATGGACGAACAGAAAGAAGTTACACAGAATGCTTCTGTGTAGTTTTATTGGAGATATAACTTTTACCACTAAGGTCCCTCAGCACTCGAATGTTACTTGCAGTTTCTACAGAAAGAGTGTTTCAGATCGCTCAATCAAAAGTAAGCTTAACTCTGTTAGTTTAATGCACAGAAGAGAAAGAAGTTTGACGAATGCTTCTGTGTAGTTTTTATTTGAAGATATACCTTTTTCCACTATGGCCTTAGGGTCAGAATGTCCACTTGCGGTTTCTACAGAAAGAGTGTTTCAGAACTGCTCAATCAAAAGTAAGCTTCAACTCTGTTAGATGAAGGCACAGAGAGAAAGAAGTTGCACAGAATGCTTCTGTGTAGTTTTATTTGAAGATGTTCCTATTTCACTAAAGGCTCTTTAGCGTTCAGAATTTCACTTGCAGTTTCTACAGAAAGAGTGTTTGAAGAACGCTCTATCAAAAGATGTTCAACTCTGTATTGAATAACACAACAGAAAGAAGTTTCACAGAATGCTTCTGTTTATTTTATTTGAAGATATCCCTTTTTTCATATAGGCCCTTTAGCGCCGCAATGTCCACTTGCAGTTCTACAAAAGAGTGTTTCAGAACTGCTCAATCAAAGTAAGTTCAACTCTGTTAGTTCAATGCACAGAACAGAAGAAGTTCACAGAATGCTTCTGTGTAGTTTTTAATGAAGATATCCCTTTTCCAGTATAGGCTCTTTAGCGCTCGAAACGTCACTTGCAGTATCTACAGAAGGAGGTTTCAGAACGGTCAATCAAAAGTAAGCTTCAACCTGTTAGTGAATGGACCGAACAGAAAGAAGTTACACAGAACGCTTCTGTGTAGTTTTTATTTGAAGATATTCCTTTTACCACTGTTGGCCCTTAGCACCCGAATGTCAACTTGCAGTTTCTACAGAAAGAGTGTTACAGAAGTGCTCAATCAAAAGTAATCTTCAACTCTGTTAGTAAATGCAGAGAAAAAGAAGTTTGACAGAATGCTTCTATGTAGTTTTTATTTGAAGATATCACTTTTTTTCACTATAGGGCCCTTTAGGGCTCGGAATGTACACTTGCAGTTTCTACAGAAAGAGTGTTTCAGAACTGCTCAATCAAAAGTAAGCTTCAACTCTGTTAGTTGATGCACAGAACAGAAAGAAGTTTCACAAAATGCTTCTGTGTAGTTTTTGTTTAAAGATATCGCTTTTTCCACTAGAGGCCCTTTAGCGCTTGGAATTTGCACAGGCAGTTTCTACAGAAAGAGTGTTTCAGAACTGCTCAATCAAAAGTAAGTTTCAACTCGGTTAGTTGAATGGACTGAACAGAAAGAAGTTACACAGAATGCTTTTGTGTAGTTTTTATTTGGAGATATTACTTTTACCCCTGTAGGCCCCTTGGCACTCCGAATGTCCACATGCAGTTTCTACAGAAAGAGTGTTTCAGAAGTGCTCAATCAAAAGTAAGCTTCAACTCTGTTTGTTGAATGCACAGAACAGAAAGAAGTTTGACAGAATGCTTCTGTGTACTTTTTATTTGAAGATAACTCTTTTTTCACTATAGGCCTTTAGTGCTCGGAATGTCCACTTGCCGTTTCTAGGGAAAGAGTGTTTCAGATCTGCTCAATCAAAAGTAAGCTTCAACTCTGTTAGATGAATGCACAGAACAGAAAGAAGTGTCACAGAATGATTCTGTGTAGTTTTTATTTGGAGATATTCTTTTTCCACTATAGGACCCTTAGCACTCGGAATGTCCACTTGCAGTTTCTACAGAAAGAGTGTTTCAGAACTGCTCAACCAAAAGTATGCTTCAACTCTGTTAGTTGAATGCACAGAACAGAAAGAAGTTTCACCGAATGCTTCTGTGTAGTTTTTATTTGAAGATATCCCTTTTTTCACTATAGGCCCTTTAGCGCTCGCAATGTCCACTTGCAGTTTCTACAGAAAGAGTGTTTCAGAACTGCTCAATCAAAATAAGCTTCACTCTGTTAATGAATGCACAGAACAGAAAGAAGTTTCACGAATGCTTCTGTGTAGTTTTTATTTGAAGATATCCTTTTTCACTATAGGACCCTTAGCTCTCGGAATGTCCACTTGCAGTTTCTACAGAAAGAGTGTTTCAGAACTGCTCAATCAAAATTAAGCTTCAACTCTGTTAAATGAATGCACAGAACAGAAAGAAGTTTCACAGAATGCTTCTGGTAGTTTTTATTGAACATATCCCTTTTTCCCCTATAGGCCCTTTGCGCTCGAACGACAAATTGCAGTATCTACAGAAAGAGTGTTCAGAACTGCTCAATCAAAAGTAAGCTTCAACTCTGTTAGTTGAATGCACGGAACAGAAAGAAATTTCACAGAATGCTTCTGTGTAGTTTTTATCTGAAGATATCCCTTTTTCCACTGTAGGCCCCTTAGCGCTCGAAATGTCAACTTGCAGTTTTAAGAAATAGAGTTTCAGAACTTCTCAATCAAAATTAAGCTTCAACTCGGTTAGTTGAATGGACTGAACAGAAAGAAGTTACACAGAATGCTTTTGTGCAGTTTTTACTTGAAGATACTTCTTTTACCACTGTAGCCCTTAGCACTCCGAATGTCCCTTGCAGTTTCTACAGAAAGAGTGTTTCAGAACTGCTCAATCAAAAGTAAGCTTCAACTCTCTTAGTTGAATGCACAGAACAGAAAGAAGTATGACAGAATGCTTCTGTGTAGTTTTTATTTGAACATTTACCTTTTTCCACTAGAGGCATATAGCGTTCATAATGTCCAATTGCTGTTTCTACAGAAAGAGAGTTTCAGAACTGCTCAATCAAAGGGAAGCTTCATTTCTGTTAGTTGAATGCACAGAAAAGAAAGAATTTCACAGAATGCTTCTGTGTAGTTTTTATTTGAAGATATCCCTTTTTCACTATAGGCCCTTTAGTGCTCGGAATGTCCACTTGCAGTTTCTACAGAAAGAGTGTTTCAGATCTGCTCAATCAAAAGTAAGCTTCAACTCTGTTAGTTCAATGCACAGAACAGAAAGAAGCTTCACAGAATGCTTCTGTGTAGTTTGTATTTGGAGATATTCCTTTTTCCACTATAGGAACCTGAGCGCTCGGAATGTCCACTTGCAGTTTCTACAGAAAGAGTGTTTCAGAACTGCTCAATCAAAAGTATGCTTCAACTCTGTTAGTTGAATGCACAGAAGAGAAAGAAGTTTCACAGAATGCTACTGTGTAGTTTTTATTTGAAGATATCCTTTTTTCACTATAGGCCCCTTAGCGCTCGGAATGTCCACTTGCAGTTTCTACAGAAAGAGTGTTTCAGAACTGCTCAATCAAAAGTAAGCTTCAACTCTGTTAGTTGAATGGACTGAACAGAAAGAAGTTACACAGAATGCTTCTGTGTAGTTTTTATTGGAAGATATAACTTTTACCACTATAGGTCCCTCAGCACTCCGAATGTTCACTTGCAGTTTCTACAGAAAGAGTGTTTCAGATCTGCTCAATCAAAAGTAAGCTTCAACTCTGTTAGTTTAATGCACAGAAGAGAAAGAAGTTTGACAGAATGCTTCTGTGTAGTTTTTATTTGAAGATATACCTTTTTCCACTATAGGCCTTTAGGGTTCAGAATGTCCACTTGCGGTTTCTACAGAAAGAGTGTTTCAGAACTGCTCAATCAAAAGTAAGCTTCAACTCTGTTAGATGAAGGCACAGAAGAGAAAGAAGTTGCACAGAATGCTTCTGTGTAGTTTTTATTTGAAGATGTTCCTATTTCCACTAAAGGCTCTTTAGCGTTCAGAATTTCCACTTGCAGTTTCTACAGAAAGAGTGTTTGAGAACTGCTCTATCAAAAGTATGCTTCAACTCTGTTAGTTGAATGAACACAACAGAAAGAAGTTTCACAGAATGCTTCTGTGTAGTTTTTATTTGAAGATATCCCTTTTTTCACTATAGGCCCTTTAGCGCTCGCAATGTCCACTTGCAGTTTCTACAGAAAGAGTGTTTCAGAACTGCTCAATCAAAAGTAAGTTTCAACTCTGTTAGTTCAATGCACAGAACAGAAAGAAGTTTCACAGAATGCTTCTGTGTAGTTTTTATATGAAGATATCCCTTTTTCCAGTATAGGCTCTTTAGCGCTCGAAACGTCAACTTGCAGTATCTACAGAAGGAGTGTTTCAGAACTGGTCAATCAAAAGTAAGCTTCAACTCTGTTAGCTGAATGGACCGAACAGAAAGAAGTTACACAGAACGCTTCTGTGTAGTTTTTATTTGAAGATATTCCTTTTACCACTGTTGGCCCCTTAGCACTCCGAATGTCAACTTGCAGTTTCTACAGAAAGAGTGTTACAGAAGTGCTCAATCAAAAGTAATCTTCAACTCTGTTAGTAGAATGCAGAGAACAGAAAGAAGTTTGACAGAATGCTTCTATGTAGTTTTTATTTGAAGATATCACTTTTTTCACTATAGGCCCTTTAGGGCTCGGAATGTACACTTGCAGTTTCTACAGAAAGAGTGTTTCAGAACTGCTCAATCAAAAGTAAGCTTCAACTCTGTTAGTTGAATGCACAGAACAGAAAGAAGTTTCACAAAATGCTTCTGTGTAGTTTTTGTTTAAAGATATCGCTTTTTCCACTAGAGGCCCTTTAGCGCTTGGAATTTGCACAGGCAGTTTCTACAGAAAGAGTGTTTCAGAACTGCTCAATCAAAAGTAAGTTTCAACTCGGTTAGTTGAATGGACTGAACAGAAAGAAGTTACACAGAATGCTTTTGTGTAGTTTTTATTTGGAGATATTACTTTTACCCCTGTAGGCCCCTTGGCACTCCGAATGTCCACATGCAGTTTCTACAGAAAGAGTGTTTCAGAAGTGCTCTATCAAAAGGAAGCTTCAACTCTGTTTGTTGAATGCACAGAACAGAAAGAAGTTTGACAGAATGCTTCTGTGTACTTTTTATTGAAGATAACTCTTTTTTCACTATAGGCCTTTAGTGCTCGGAATGTCCACTTGCCGTTTCTAGGGAAAGAGTGTTTCAGATCTGCTCAATCAAAAGTAAGCTTCAACTCTGTTAGATGAATGCACAGAACAGAAAGAAGTGTCACAGAATGATTCTGTGTAGTTTTTATTTGGAGATATTCTTTTTCCACTATAGGACCCTTAGCACTCGGAATGTCCACTTGCAGTTTCTACAGAAAGAGTGTTTCAGAACTGCTCAACCAAAGTATGCTTCAACTCTGTTAGTTGAATGCACAGAACAGAAAGAAGTTTCACCGAATGCTTCTGTGTAGTTTTTATTTGAAGATATCCCTTTTTTCACTATAGGCCCTTTAGCGCTCGCAATGTCCACTTGCAGTTTCTACAGAAAGAGTGTTTCAGAACGTGCTCAATCAAAATTAAGCTTCAAACTCTGTTAAATGAATGCACAGAACAGAAAGAAGTTTCACAGAATGCTTCTGGGTAGTTTTTATTTGAACATATCCCTTTTTCCCTATAGGCCCTTTGGCGCTCGAAACGACAAATTGCAGTATCTACAGAAAGAGTGTTTCAGAACTGCTCAATCAAAAGTAAGCTTCAACTCTGTTAGTTGAATGCACGGAACAGAAAGAAATTTCACAGAATGCTTCTGTGTAGTTTTTATTGAAGATATCCCTTTTTCCACTATAGGCCCCTTAGCGCTCGAAATGTCAAATTGCAGTTCTACAGAAAGAGTGTTTCAGAACTGCTCAATCAAAAGTAAGCTTCAACTCTGTTAGTTGAATGGACGAACAGAAAGAATTACACAGAAGCTTCTGTGTAGTTTTTACTTGAATATATCCTTTTCCACTATAGGCCCTTAGCTCGAATTCCCTTGCAGTTTCTACAGAAAGAGTTTCAGAACTGCTCAATCAAAAGTATGCTTCAACTCTGTTACTTGAATGCACAGAACAGAAAGAAGTTTGACAGAATGCTTCTGTGTAGTTTTTATTTCAAGATATACCTTTTTCCACTATAGGTCTTTAGCATTCAGAATGTCCACTTGCTGTTTCTACAGAAAGGGTTTTTTAGCACTGCTCAATCAAAAGTAAGCTTCAACTCTGTTAGTTGAATGCACAGAACAGAAAGAAGTTTCACAGAATGCTTCTGTGTAGGATTTATTTGAACATATCCCTTTTTCCACTATAGGCACTATGGCGCTCCAAACGTCAAATTGCAGTATCTACAGAAAGAGTGTTACAGAACTGCTCAATCAAAAGTAAGCTTCAACTCTGTTAGTTGAATGGACAGAACAGAAAGAAGTTACACAGAACTCTTCTGTGTAGTTTTATTTGAAGATATTCCTTTTGCCACTATAGGCCCCGTGGCATTCCGAATCAACTTGCAGTTTCTACAGAAAGCGTGTTTCAGAACTGCTCAATCAAAAGTAAGCTTCAACCCTGCTAGATGAATGCACAGAGGAGAAAGAAGTTGCACAGAATGCTTCTGTGTAGTTTTTATTTGAAGATATTCCTTTTTCCTCAAAAGGCCCTTTAGCGTTCAGAATGTACACTTCCAGTTTCTACAGAAAGAGTGTTTCAGAAGTGCTCAATCAAAAGTAAGCTTCAACTCTGTTAGTTGAATTCACAGAACAGAAGGAAGATTCACAGAATGCTTCTGTGTAATTTTTACTTGAAGATATCCCTTTTTCCACTACAGGCCCTTTAGAGCTCGAAATGTCAACCTCCAGTTTCTACAGAAAGACTGCTTCAGAACTGCTCAATCAAAAGTAAGCTTCAACTCTGTTAGTTGAATTCACAGAACAGAAGGAAGTTTCACAGAATGCTTCTGTGTAGTTTTTACTTGAAGATATCCCTTTTTCCACTACAGGCCCTTTAGAGCTCGAAATGTCAACCTCCAGTTTCTACAGAAAGACTGTTTCAGAACTGCTCAATCAAAAGTAAGCTTCAACTCTGTTAGTTGAATGGACTGAACAGAAAGAAGTTACACAGAATGCTTCTGTGTCGTTTTTATTGGAATATAATCCTTTTACCACTATAGGCCCTTAGCACTCCGAATGTCCACTTGCAGTTTCTACAGAAAGAGTGCTTCAGATCTCTCAATCAAAAGTAAGCTTCAACTCTGTTAGTTGAATGCACAGAAAGAGTTTACAAATTTCTTTGTTTTTATTTAAATATTTTTTCCACTATAGGCCTTTAGCTCGAATGTCACTTGCAGTTTTTATAGGTTTCAGAACTTCTTTAAGCTTAATCGTAGTGAATGACTAACAGAAAAAAAAGTGTTTTCAGTTTTTTAAGTATTAACTTAGTCTCAGATTTTCATTCAAAAAGTAAGCTTCAACTCTTTAGTTGAATGCACAGAACAGAAAGAAGTATGACAGAATGCTTCTGTGTAGTTTTTATTTGAACATTTACCTTTTTCCACTAGAGGCATATAGCGTTCATAATGTCCAATTGCTGTTTCTACAGAAAGAGAGTTTCAGAACTGCTCAATCAAAGGGAAGCTTCATTTCTGTTTGTTGAATGCACAGAAAAGAAAGAAATTTCACAGAATGCTTCTGTGTAGTTTTTATTTGAAGATATCCCTTTTTTCACTATAGGCCCTTTAGTGCTCGGAATGTCCACTTGCAGTTTCTACAGAAAGAGTGTTTCAGATCTGCTCAATCAAAAGTAAGCTTCACTCTGTTAGTTCAATGCACAGAACAGAAAGAAGCTTCACAGAATGCTTCTGTGTAGTTTGTATTTGGAGATATTCCTTTTTCCACTATAGGAACCTGAGCGCTCGGAATGTCCACTTGCAGTTTCTACAGAAAGAGTGTTTCAGAACTGCTCAATCAAAAGTATGCTTCAACTCTGTTAGTTGAATGCACAGAAGAGAAAGAAGTTTCACAGAATGCTACTGTGTAGTTTTTATTTGAAGATATCCCTTTTTTCACTATAGGCCCCTTAGCGCTCGGAATGTCCACTTGCAGTTTCTACAGAAAGAGTGTTTCAGAACTGCTCAATCAAAAGTAAGCTTCAACTCTGTTAGTTGAATGGACTGAACAGAAAGAAGTTACACAGAATGCTTCTGTGTAGTTTTTATTGGAAGATATAACTTTTACCACTATAGGTCCCTCAGCACTCCGAATGTTCACTTGCAGTTTCTACAGAAAGAGTGTTTCAGATCTGCTCAATCAAAAGTAAGCTTCAACTCTGTTAGTTTAATGCACAGAAGAGAAAGAAGTTTGACAGAATGCTTCTGTGTAGTTTTTATTTGAAGATATACCTTTTTCCACTATAGGCCTTTAGGGTTCAGAATGTCCACTTGCGGTTTCTACAGAAAGAGTGTTTCAGAACTGCTCAATCAAAAGTAAGCTTCAACTCTGTTAGATGAAGGCACAGAAGAGAAAGAAGTTGCACAGAATGCTTCTGTGTAGTTTTTATTTGAAGATGTTCCTATTTCCACTAAAGGCTCTTTAGCGTTCAGAATTTCCACTTGCAGTTTCTACAGAAAGAGTGTTTGAGAACTGCTCTATCAAAAGTATGCTTCAACTCTGTTAGTTGAATGAACACAACAGAAAGAAGTTTCACAGAATGCTTCTGTGTAGTTTTTATTTGAAGATATCCCTTTTTTCACTATAGGCCCTTTAGCGCTCGCAATGTCCACTTGCAGTTTCTACAGAAAGAGTGTTTCAGAACTGCTCAATCAAAAGTAAGTTTCAACTCTGTTAGTTCAATGCACAGAACAGAAAGAAGTTTCACAGAATGCTTCTGTGTAGTTTTTATATGAAGATATCCCTTTTTCCAGTATAGGCTCTTTAGCGCTCGAAACGTCAACTTGCAGTATCTACAGAAGGAGTGTTTCAGAACTGGTCAATCAAAAGTAAGCTTCAACTCTGTTAGCTGAATGGACCGAACAGAAAGAAGTTACACAGAACGCTTCTGTGTAGTTTTTATTTGAAGATATTCCTTTTACCACTGTTGGCCCCTTAGCACTCCGAATGTCAACTTGCAGTTTCTACAGAAAGAGTGTTACAGAAGTGCTCAATCAAAAGTAATCTTCAACTCTGTTAGTAGAATGCAGAGAACAGAAAGAAGTTTGACAGAATGCTTCTATGTAGTTTTTATTTGAAGATATCACTTTTTTCACTATAGGCCCTTTAGGGCTCGGAATGTACACTTGCAGTTTCTACAGAAAGAGTGTTTCAGAACTGCTCAATCAAAAGTAAGCTTCAACTCTGTTAGTTGAATGCACAGAACAGAAAGAAGTTTCACAAAATGCTTCTGTGTAGTTTTTGTTTAAAGATATCGCTTTTTCCACTAGAGGCCCTTTAGCGCTTGGAATTTGCACAGGCAGTTTCTACAGAAAGAGTGTTTCAGAACTGCTCAATCAAAAGTAAGTTTCAACTCGGTTAGTTGAATGGACTGAACAGAAAGAAGTTACACAGAATGCTTTTGTGTAGTTTTTATTTGGAGATATTACTTTTACCCCTGTAGGCCCCTTGGCACTCCGAATGTCCACATGCAGTTTCTACAGAAAGAGTGTTTCAGAAGTGCTCTATCAAAAGGAAGCTTCAACTCTGTTTGTTGAATGCACAGAACAGAAAGAAGTTTGACAGAATGCTTCTGTGTACTTTTTATTTGAAGATAACTCTTTTTTCACTATAGGCCTTTAGTGCTCGGAATGTCCACTTGCCGTTTCTAGGGAAAGAGTGTTTCAGATCTGCTCAATCAAAAGTAAGCTTCAACTCTGTTAGATGAATGCACAGAACAGAAAGAAGTGTCACAGAATGATTCTGTGTAGTTTTTATTTGGAGATATTCTTTTTCCACTATAGGACCCTTAGCACTCGGAATGTCCACTTGCAGTTTCTACAGAAAGAGTGTTTCAGAACTGCTCAACCAAAAGTATGCTTCAACTCTGTTAGTTGAATGCACAGAACAGAAAGAAGTTTCACCGAATGCTTCTGTGTAGTTTTTATTTGAAGATATCCCTTTTTTCACTATAGGCCCTTTAGCGCTCGCAATGTCCACTTGCAGTTTCTACAGAAAGAGTGTTTCAGAACTGCTCAATCAAAATTAAGCTTCAACTCTGTTAAATGAATGCACAGAACAGAAAGAAGTTTCACCGAATGCTTCTGTGTAGTTTTTATTTGAAGATATCCCTTTTTTCACTATAGGCCCTTTAGCGCTCGCAATGTCCACTTGCAGTTTCTACAGAAAGAGTGTTTCAGAACTGCTCAATCAAAATTAAGCTTCAACTCTGTTAAATGAATGCACAGAACAGAAAGAAGTTTCACAGAATGCTTCTGGGTAGTTTTTATTTGAACATATCCCTTTTTCCCCTATAGGCCCTTTGGCGCTCGAAACGACAAATTGCAGTATCTACAGAAAGAGTGTTTCAGAACTGCTCAATCAAAAGTAAGCTTCAACTCTGTTAGTTGAATGCACGGAACAGAAAGAAATTTCACAGAATGCTTCTGTGTAGTTTTTATCTGAAGATATCCCTTTTTCCACTGTAGGCCCCTTAGCGCTCGAAATGTCAACTTGCAGTTTTATAGAAAGAGTTTCAGAACTGCTCAATCAAAATAAGCTTCAACTCTGTTAGTTGAATGGACTGAACAGAAAGAAGTTACACAGAAGCTTTGTGAGTTTTACTTGAAATATCTTTTACCACTATACCTTAGCACTCGAATGTCCCTTGCAGTTTCTACAGAAAGAGTGTTCAGAACTGCTCAATCAAAAGTAAGCTTCAACTCTTTAGTTGAATGCACAGAACAGAAAGAAGTTGACAGAATGCTTCTGTGTAGTTTTTATTTGAACATTTACCTTTTTCCACTAGAGGCATATAGCGTTCATAATGTCCAATTGCTGTTTCTACAGAAAGAGAGTTTCAGAACTGCTCAATCAAAGGGAAGCTTCATTTCTGTTTGTTGAATGCACAGAAAAGAAAGAATTTCACAGAATGCTTCTGTGTAGTTTTTATTTGAAGATATCCCTTTTTCACTATAGGCCCTTTAGTGCTCGGAATGTCCACTTGCAGTTTCTACAGAAAGAGTGTTTCAGATCTGCTCAATCAAAAGTAAGCTTCAACTCTGTTAGTTCAATGCACAGAACAGAAAGAAGCTTCACAGAATGCTTCTGTGTAGTTTGTATTTGGAGATATTCCTTTTTCCACTATAGGAACTGAGCGCTCGGAATGTCCACTTGCAGTTTCTACAGAAAGAGTGTTTCAGAACTGCTCAATCAAAAGTATGCTTCAACTCTGTTAGTTGAATGCACAGAAGAGAAAGAAGTTTCACAGAATGCTACTGTGTAGTTTTTATTTGAAGATATCCCTTTTTTCACTATAGGCCCTTAGCGCTCGGAATGTCCACTTGCAGTTTCTACAGAAAGAGTGTTTCAGAACTGCTCAATCAAAAGTAAGCTTCAACTCTGTTAGTTGAATGGACTGAACAGAAAGAAGTTACACAGAATGCTTCTGTGTAGTTTTTATTGGAAGATATAACTTTTACCACTATAGGTCCCTCAGCACTCCGAATGTTCACTTGCAGTTTCTACAGAAAGAGTGTTTCAGATCTGCTCAATCAAAAGTAAGCTTCAACTCTGTTAGTTTAATGCACAGAAGAGAAAGAAGTTTGACAGAATGCTTCTGTGTAGTTTTTATTTGAAGATATACCTTTTTCCACTATAGGCCTTTAGGGTTCAGAATGTCCACTTGCGGTTTCTACAGAAAGAGTGTTTCAGAACTGCTCAATCAAAAGTAAGCTTCAACTCTGTTAGATGAAGGCACAGAAGAGAAAGAAGTTGCACAGAATGCTTCTGTGTAGTTTTTATTTGAAGATGTTCCTATTTCCACTAAAGGCTCTTTAGCGTTCAGAATTTCCACTTGCAGTTTCTACAGAAAGAGTGTTTGAGAACTGCTCTATCAAAAGTATGCTTCAACTCTGTTAGTTGAATGAACACAACAGAAAGAAGTTTCACAGAATGCTTCTGTGTAGTTTTTATTTGAAGATATCCCTTTTTTCACTATAGGCCCTTTAGCGCTCGCAATGTCCACTTGCAGTTTCTACAGAAAGAGTGTTTCAGAACTGCTCAATCAAAAGTAAGTTTCAACTCTGTTAGTTCAATGCACAGAACAGAAAGAAGTTTCACAGAATGCTTCTGTGTAGTTTTTATATGAAGATATCCCTTTTTCCAGTATAGGCTCTTTAGCGCTCGAAACGTCAACTTGCAGTATCTACAGAAGGAGTGTTTCAGAACTGGTCAATCAAAAGTAAGCTTCAACTCTGTTAGCTGAATGGACCGAACAGAAAGAAGTTACACAGAACGCTTCTGTGTAGTTTTTATTTGAAGATATTCCTTTTACCACTGTTGGCCCCTTAGCACTCCGAATGTCAACTTGCAGTTTCTACAGAAAGAGTGTTACAGAAGTGCTCAATCAAAAGTAATCTTCAACTCTGTTAGTAGAATGCAGAGAACAGAAAGAAGTTTGACAGAATGCTTCTATGTAGTTTTTATTTGAAGATATCACTTTTTTCACTATAGGCCCTTTAGGGCTCGGAATGTACACTTGCAGTTTCTACAGAAAGAGTGTTTCAGAACTGCTCAATCAAAAGTAAGCTTCAACTCTGTTAGTTGAATGCACAGAACAGAAAGAAGTTTCACAAAATGCTTCTGTGTAGTTTTTGTTTAAAGATATCGCTTTTTCCACTAGAGGCCCTTTAGCGCTTGGAATTTGCACAGGCAGTTTCTACAGAAAGAGTGTTTCAGAACTGCTCAATCAAAAGTAAGTTTCAACTCGGTTAGTTGAATGGACTGAACAGAAAGAAGTTACACAGAATGCTTTTGTGTAGTTTTTATTTGGAGATATTCTTTTACCCCTGTAGGCCCCTTGGCACTCCGAATGTCCACATGCAGTTTCTACAGAAAGAGTGTTTCAGAAGTGCTCTATCAAAAGGAAGCTTCAACTCTGTTTGTTGAATGCACAGAACAGAAAGAAGTTTGACAGAATGCTTCTGTGTACTTTTTATTTGAAGATAACTCTTTTTTCACTATAGGCCTTTAGTGCTCGGAATGTCCACTTGCCGTTTCTAGGGAAAGAGTGTTTCAGATCTGCTCAATCAAAAGTAAGCTTCAACTCTGTTAGATGAATGCACAGAACAGAAAGAAGTGTCACAGAATGATTCTGTGTAGTTTTTATTTGGAGATATTCTTTTTCCACTATAGGACCCTTAGCACTCGGAATGTCCACTTGCAGTTTCTACAGAAAGAGTGTTTCAGAACTGCTCAACCAAAAGTATGCTTCAACTCTGTTAGTTGAATGCACAGAACAGAAAGAAGTTTCACCGAATGCTTCTGTGTAGTTTTTATTTGAAGATATCCCTTTTTTCACTATAGGCCCTTTAGCGCTCGCAATGTCCACTTGCAGTTTCTACAGAAAGAGTGTTTCAGAACTGCTCAATCAAAATTAAGCTTCAACTCTGTTAAATGAATGCACAGAACAGAAAGAAGTTTCACCGAATGCTTCTGTGTAGTTTTTATTTGAAGATATCCCTTTTTTCACTATAGGCCCTTTAGCGCTCGCAATGTCCACTTGCAGTTTCTACAGAAAGAGTGTTTCAGAACTGCTCAATCAAAATTAAGCTTCAACTCTGTTAAATGAATGCACAGAACAGAAAGAAGTTTCACAGAATGCTTCTGGGTAGTTTTTATTTGAACATATCCCTTTTTCCCCTATAGGCCCTTTGGCGCTCGAAACGACAAATTGCAGTATCTACAGAAAGAGTGTTTCAGAACTGCTCAATCAAAAGTAAGCTTCAACTCTGTTAGTTGAATGCACGGAACAGAAAGAAATTTCACAGAATGCTTCTGTGTAGTTTTTATCTGAAGATATCCCTTTTTCCACTGTAGGCCCCTTAGCGCTCGAAATGTCAACTTGCAGTTTCTACAGAAAGAGTGTTTCAGAACTGCTCAATCAAAAGTAAGCTTCAACTCTGTTAGTTGAATGGACCGAACAGAAAGAATTTACACAGAAGGCTTCTGTGTAGTTTTTACTTGAATATATCCCTTTTACCACTATAGGCCCCTTAGCACTCTGAATGTCCACTTGCAGTTTCTACAGAAAGAGTGTTTCAGAAGTGCTCAATCAAAAGTAGGCTTCAAATCTGTTAGTTTAATGCACAGAACAGAAAGAAGTTTGACAGAATGCTTCTGTGTAGTTTTTATTTCAAGATATACCTTTTTCCACTATAGGTCTTTAGCATTCAGAATGTCCACTTGCTGTTTCTACAGAAAGGGTTTTTTAGCACTGCTCAATCAAAAGTAAGCTTCAACTCTGTTAGTTGAATGCACAGAACAGAAAGAAGTTTCACAGAATGCTTCTGTGTAGGATTTATTTGAACATATCCCTTTTTCCACTATAGGCACTATGGCGCTCCAAACGTCAAATTGCAGTATCTACAGAAAGAGTGTTACAGAACTGCTCAATCAAAAGTAAGCTTCATCTCTGTTAGTTGAATGGACCGAACAGAAAGAAGTTACACAGAACTCTTCTGTGTAGTTTTTATTTGAAGATATTCCTTTTGCCACTATAGGCCCCGTGGCATTCCGAATCAACTTGCAGTTTCTACAGAAAGCGTGTTTCAGAACTGCTCAATCAAAAGTAAGCTTCAACCCTGCTAGATGAATGCACAGAGGAGAAAGAAGTTGCACAGAATGCTTCTGTGTAGTTTTTATTTGAAGATATTCCTTTTTCCTCAAAAGGCCCTTTAGCGTTCAGAATGTACACTTCCAGTTTCTACAGAAAGAGTGTTTCAGAAGTGCTCAATCAAAAGTAAGCTTCAACTCTGTTAGTTGAATTCACAGAACAGAAGGAAGATTCACAGAATGCTTCTGTGTAATTTTTACTTGAAGATATCCCTTTTTCCACTACAGGCCCTTTAGAGCTCGAAATGTCAACCTCCAGTTTCTACAGAAAGACTGCTTCAGAACTGCTCAATCAAAAGTAAGCTTCAACTCTGTTAGTTGAATTCACAGAACAGAAGGAAGTTTCACAGAATGCTTCTGTGTAGTTTTTACTTGAAGATATCCCTTTTTCCACTACAGGCCCTTTAGAGCTCGAAATGTCAACCTCCAGTTTCTACAGAAAGACTGTTTCAGAACTGCTCAATCAAAAGTAAGCTTCAACTCTGTTAGTTGAATGGACTGAACAGAAAGAAGTTACACAGAATGCTTCTGTGTCGTTTTTATTGGAATATAATCCTTTTACCACTATAGGCCCCTTAGCACTCCGAATGTCCACTTGCAGTTTCTACAGAAGAGTGCTTCAGATCTCCTCAATCAAAAGTAAGCTTCAACTCTGTTAGTTGAATGCACAGAACAGAAGGAGTTTCACAGAATGCTTCTGTGTAGTTTTTTATTTGAAGATATCCCTTTTCCACTTAGGCCCTTAGCGCTCGAAATGTCAACTTGCAGTTTTTATAGAAATAGAGTTTCAGAACTTCTCAATCAAAATTAAGCTTCAACTCGTTAGTTGAATGGACTGAACAGAAAGAAGTTACACAGAATGCTTTTGTGCAGTTTTACTTGAAGATACTTCTTTTACCACTGTAGTCACCTTAGCACTCCGAATGTCCCCTTGCAGTTTCTACAGAAAGAGTGTTTCAGAACTGCTCAATCAAAAGTAAGCTTCAACTCTCTTAGTTGAATGCACAGAACAGAAAGAAGTATGACAGAATGCTTCTGTGAGTTTTTATTTGAACTTTACCTTTTTCCACTAGAGGCATATAGCGTCATGTCCAATTGCAGTTTCTACAGAAGAGTTTCAGAACTGCTCAATCAAAGGGAAGCTTCATTTCTTTTGTTGATGCACAGAAAAGAAAGAAATTTCACAGAATGCTTCTGTGTAGTTTTTATTTGAAGATTCCCTTTTTCACTATAGGCCCTTTAGTGCTCGAATGTCCACTTGCAGTTTCTACAGAAAGAGTGTTCAGATCTGCTCAATCAAAAGTAAGCTTCAACTCTGTTAGTTCAATGCACAGAACAGAAAGAAGCTTCACAGAATGCTTCTGTGTAGTTTGTATTTGGAGATATCCTTTTCACTATAGGCCTGAGCGCTCGGAATGTCCACTTGCAGTTTCTACAGAAAGAGTGTTTCAGAACTGCTAATCAAAATATGCTTCAACTCTGTTAGTTGAATGCACAGAAGAAAGAAGTTTCACAGAATGCTACTGTGTAGTTTATTGAAGATATCCTTTTTCACTATAGGCCCTTAGCGCTCGGAATGTACTTGCCAGTTTCTACAGAAAGAGTGTTTCAGAACTGCTCAATCAAAAGTAAGCTTCAACTCTGTTAGTTGAATGGACTGAACAGAAAGAAGTTACACAGAATGCTTCTGTGTAGTTTTTATTGGAAGAATTATTTTACATATAGGTCTCAGCACTCCGAATGTCCACTTGCAGTTTCTACAGAAAGAGTGTTTCAGATCTGCTCAATCAAAAGTAAGCTTCAACTCTGTTAGTTTAATGCACAGAAGAGAAAGAAGTTTGACAGAATGCTTCTGTGTAGTTTTTATTTGAAGATATACTTTTCCACTATAGGCCTTAGGTTCGAATCCACTTGCGGTTTCTACAGAAGAGTGTTTCAGAACTGCTCAATCAAAAGTAAGCTTCAACTCTGTTAGATGAAGGACAGAAGAGAAGAGTGCACAGAATGCTTCTGTGTAGTTTTTATTTGAAGATGTTCCTATTTCCACTAAAGGCTTACGTTTCGAATTTCCACTTGCAGTTTCTACAGAAGAGTGTTGAGAACTGCTCAAAAAAGTATGCTTCAACTCTGTTAGTTGAATGCAAGACAACAGAAGAAGTTCACAGAATGCTTCTGTGTAGTTTTATTTGAAGATATCCCTTTTTCACTATAGGCCCTTTAGCGCCGCAATGTCCACTTGCAGTTTCTACAGAAAGAGTGTTTCAGAACTGCTCAATCAAAAGTAAGCTTCAACTCTGTTAGTAATGCACAGAACAGAAAGAAGTTCACAGAATGCTTCTGTTAGTTTTATATGAAATATCCCTTTTTCCAGTATAGGCTTTAGCGCTCGAAACGTCAACTTGCAGTATCTACAGAAAGAGTGTTTCAGAACTGGTCATCAAAAGTAAGCTTCAACTCTGTTAGCTGATGGACGAACAGAAAGAAGTTACACAGACGCTTCTGTGTAGTTTTTATTGGAAGATATTCCTTTTACCACTGTTGGCCCCTTAGCATCGAATGTCAACTTGCGTTTCTACAGAAAGAGTGTTACAGAAGTCTCAATCAAAAGTAATCTTCAACTCTGGTTAGAGAGCAGAAACAGAAAGAATTTGACAGAAGCTTCTGTGTAGTTTTATTTGAAGATCACTTTTTCA
>NW_022097668.1:0-50663 GCF_006542625.1 Nomascus leucogenys
CAGAAAGAGTGTTTAAGAACTGATTAATCAAAAGTAAGCTTCAACTCTGTTAGTTGAATACACAGAACAGAAAGCATTTCACAGAATGCTTCTGTGTAGTTTTATTTGGAGATATCCCTTTTTCCACTGTAGGCCCTTTAGCGCTCGGAATATCAACTTGCAGTTTCCACTGAAAGAGTGTTTCAGAACTGCTCAATCAAAAGTAAGCTTCAACTCTGTTAATTGAATTGACAGAACAGAAAGAAGTTTCACAGAATGCTTCTGTGTAGTTTTCATTTCAAGTTATAACTTTTTCCACTATAGGGCCTTTAGCGGTCGGAATGTCAACTTGCAATTCCTGCAGAAGGAGTGTTTCAGAACTGCTCAATCAAAAGTAAGCTTTAACTCTGTTAGTTGAATGGATAGAACAGAAAGAAGTGTCACAGAATGCTTCTGTGTAGTTTTAATTTGAAGATATTCCTTTTTCCACTATAGGCCACATAGCGCTCTGAGTGTCACATGCAGTTTCTACAGAAAGAGTGTTTCAGAACTGCTCAATCAAAAGTAAGCTTCAACTCTGTTAGTTGAATGCAGAGAAGAGAAAGAAGTTTCACAGAATGCTTCTGTGTAGTTTTCAGTTGAAGATATACCTTTTTCCACTGTAGGCCCTTTAGCGCTCGGAATGTCAACCTGCAGTTTCTACAGAAAGAGTGTTTCAGAACTGCTCAATCAAAAGTAAGCTTCAACTCGGTTAGTTCAATGGACAGAACAGCAAGAAGTTTCACAGAAGGCTTCTCTTCAGTTTTTAATTGAAGATATACCTTTTTCCACTATAAGTTCTTTAGCGCTCCAAATGTCCACATTCAGTTTCTACAGAACGTGTGTTTCAGAACTGCTCAATCAAAAGTAAGCTTCAAATCTGTTAGTTGAATGGACAGAACAGCAAGAAGTTTCACGGAATAGTTCTGTGCAATTTTTATTTGAAGATATCACTTTTTCCACTATGGGCCCCTTAGCGCTCCGAATGTCCCCTTGCAGTTTCTACAGAAAGAGTGTTTCAGAATTGCTCAATCATAAGAAAGCGTCAACTCTCTTAGCTGAATGCACAGAACAGAAAGAAGTTTCACAGAATGCTTCTGTGTAGTTTTTATTTGAAGATATCCCTTTTCCCACTAGAGGCCCCTTAGTGCTCAGAATGTCCAATTGCAGTTTCTAAAAAAAGGGTGTTTCAGAACTGCTCAATCAAAAGCAAGCTTCAACTCTGTTAGTTGAATGCACAGAACAGAAAGAAGTTTCACAGAATGCTTCTGTGTAGTTTTTATTTGAAGATATCCCTTTTTCCACCATGGGCCACCGAGCGTTCATATTGTCCACTTGCAGTTTCTACAGAAAGAGTGTTTCAAAAATGCTCAATCAAAAGTAAGATTCAACTCTGTGAGTTGAATGCACAGAACAGAAAGAAGGTTCACAGAATCTGTGTAGTTTTTATTTGGAGATATTACTTTTTCCACTATGAGACCCTTAGCCCTCGAAATGTCAACTTGCAGTTTCTACAGAAAGAGTGTTTCAGAACTGGTCAATCAAAAGTAAGCTTCAACTCTGTTAGTTGAGTGCACAGAAAAGAAAGCACTTTCACAGAATGCTTCTGTTTAGTTTTTATTTGAAGATGTTCCTTTTTCCACTCTAGGCCCCTTAGCGCTCCGAATGTCCACATGCAGTTTTTACAGAAAGTGTGTTTCAGAACTGCTCAATCAAAAGTAAGCTTCAACACTGTTAGTTGAATGCACAGAAGAGAAAGAAGTTCCACAGAATGCTTCTGTGTCGTATTTACTTGAAGATATTCCTTTTTCCACTATAGGCCCCCTAGCACACAGAATGTCCAGTTGCAGTTTCTACAGAAAGAGTGTTTCAGAACTGCTCAATCAAAAGTAAGCTTCAGCTCTGTTAGTTGAATGCACAGAACAGAAAGTAGTTTCACCGAATGCTTCTGTGTAGATTTTTTTGAAGATAACGCTTTTCCCACTATATTCCCTTTAGCGCTCAGAATGTCAACTTGTATTTTCTACAGAAAGAGTGTTTCAGAACTGCTCAATCAAAAGTAAGCTTGAACTCTGTTTGGTGAATGGACAGAACAGAAAGAAGTTTCACAGAATGCTTCTGTGTAATTTTTATTTGAAGGTATTCCTTTTTCCAATTTCGGCCCTTTAGTTCTCGAAATGTCAACTTGCAGTTTCTACAGAAAGAGTGTTTCAGAACTGCTCAATCAAAAGTAAGCTTCAACTCTGTTAGTTGAATGAACAGAACAGAAAGAAGTTTCACAGAATGCTTCTGTGTCGTTTTTAATTGAAGATATTCCTTTATCCACAATAGGCCCCTTAGCCCACCGAATGTCCAGTTGCAGTTTCTACAGAAGGAGTGTTTCAGAATTGCTCAATCAAAAGTAAGCTTCAACTCTGTTAGGTGAATGCAAAGAACAGAAAGAAATTTCACAGAATGCTTCCGTGTAGTTTTTTTTGAAGATATCTCTTTTTCCACAATATTCCCTTTAGCGCTCGGAATATCAACCTGCAGTTTCTACAGAAAGAGTGTTTCAGAACTGCTCAATCAAAAGTAAGCTTCAACTCTGTTAGTTGAATGCACAAAACAGAAAGGAGTTTCACACAATGCTTCTGTGTCGTTTTTATTGGAAGATATTACTTTTTCCACTTTACGCACCTTAGCGCTCCGAACGTCCACTTGCAGTTTCAACAGAAAGAGTGTTTCAGAATTGCTCAATCAAAACTAAGCTTCAACACTGTTAGTTGAATGCAAAGAACAGAAAGAAGTTTCACAGAATACTTATGTGTAGTTTTTATTTGGAGGTATTCCTATTTCCACTAAAGGACCTTTAGCGCTCGGTATGTCAACTTGCAGTTCCTACAGGAAGAGTGTTTCAGAACTGCTCAATCAAAAGTAGGCTTCAACTCTGTTAGTTGAATGCACAGAACAGAAACTGGTTTCACAGAATGCTTCTGTGTCGTTTTTACTTGAAGATATTCCTTTTTCCACTATAGGCCCCTTAGCACACCGAATGTCCAGTTGCAGTTTCTACAGAAAGGGTGTTTCAGTACTGCTCAATCAAAAGTAACCTTCAGCTCTGTTAGGTGAATGCACAAAACAGAAACAAATTTCACAGAATGCTTCTGTGTAGTTTGTTTTGAAGATATCACTTTTTCCACTGTATTCCCTTTAGCGCTCAGAATATCAACCTGCAGTTTCTACAGAAAGAGTGTTTCAGAACTGCTCAATCAAAAGTATGCTTCAACACCGTTATTTGAATGCACAGAACAGAAAGAAGTTTCACACAGTGCTTCTGTGTCGTTTTCATTTGAAGATATTACTTTTTCCATTTTAGGCCCCTTAGCGCTCCGAATGTCCACTTGAAGTTTCTACAGAAAGAGTGTTTCAGAACTGCTCAATCATAAGGAAGCTTCATCTTTGTTAGTTGAATGCACAGAACAGAACGAAGTTTCACAGAATGCTTCTGTGTAGTTTTTATTTGAAGATATTCCTTTTTCCACTATAGGCCCCACAGAACTCCGAGTGTCCACTTGCAGTTTCTACAGATAGAATGTTTCAGAACTGCTCAATCAAAAGTAAGTTTCAACTCTGATTGTTGAATGCACAGAACAGAAAGAAGTTTCACAGAATGCTTCTGTGTAGTCTCTATTTGAAGATATCACTTTTTCCACTATAGGCCCCTTAGCGCTCCGAATGTCCAATTGCAGTTTCTACAAAAAGTGTGTTTCAGAACTGCTCAATCAATGTATGCTTCAACTCTGTTAATTGCATGCACAGAAGAGAAAGAATGTTCACAGAATGCTTCTGTGTCGTTTTTACTTGAAGACATTCCTTTTTCCACCATAGGCAGCTTAGCCCACCGAATGTCCAGTTGCAGTTTCTACAGAAAGAGTGTTTCAGAAATGCTCAATCAAAAGTAAGCTTCAGCTCTGTTAGTTGAATGCACAGAATAGAAAGAAGTTTGACAGAATGCTTCTGTGTAGTTTTTATTTGAAGACATTTTTTTCCACTGTAGTCCCTTTAGCTCTCGGAATGTCAACTTGCAGTTTCTACAGAAAGAGTGTTTCAGAACTGCTGAATCAAAAGTAAGCTTCAACACTGTTAGTTGAATTGACAGAACAGAAAGAAGTTTCACAGAATGCTTCTGTTTAGATTTTATTCGAAGATATTCCTTTTTCCACTACAGGCCCCTTAGCACTCCGTATGTCCACATGCTGTCTCTACAGAAAGAGTGTTTCAGAACTGCTCAATGAAAAGTAAGCGTCAACTCTGTTAGTTGAATTCACAGAACAGAAAGTAGTTTCACAGAATGCTTCTCTGTAGTTTTCATTTGAAGATATCCCTTTTTCCACTATAGGCCCCTTAGCGTTCAAAATGTCCACTTGCAGTTTCCACAGAAAGAGTGCTTCAGAGCTGCTCAATCAAAAGTAAGCTTCAACAATATTAGTTGAATGGACAGAACAGAAAGAAGTTTCACAGAATATGTCTGTGTAGTTTTTATTTGTAGATATTCCTTTTTCCACTATAGGCCCCTTAGAGTTCAGAATGTCCACTTGTAGTTTCTACAGAAAGAGTGTTTCATAACTGCTCAATCAAAAGTAAGCTTCATCTCTGTTAGTTGAATGCACAGAACAAAAAGAAGTTTCACTGAATGCTTCTGTGTAGTTTTTATTTGAAGATATCACTTTTTCCACTATAGGCCCTTTAGCGCTCGGAATGTCAACTTGCAGTTTCTACGGAAAGAGTGTTTCAGAACTGCTGAATCAAAAGTAAGTTTCAACTCTGTTTGTTGAATGGACAGAACAGAAAGTATTATCACACAATGCTTCTGTGTAGTTTTTATTTGAAGATATTTCTTTTTCCACTCCAGGCCCTTTAGCGCTCCGATTGTCCTCATGCAGTTTCTACAGAAAGAGTGTTTCAGAACTGCTCAATCAAAAGTAAACTTCAACTCTTTTAGTTGAATGCACAGAAGAGAAAGAAGTTTCACAGAATGCTTTTGTGTAGTTTTTGTTTGAGGATATACTTTTTCCACTATAGGCCCATTAGAGCTCTGAATGTCCATTTGCAGTTTCTAAAAAAAGGGTGTTTCAGAACTGCTCAATCAAAAGTAAGCTTCAACTCTGTTAGTTGAATGGACAGAACAGAAAGAAGTTTCCCAGAATGCTTCTGTGTAGTTTTTATTTGAAGATACCCCTTTTTCCACTATAGGCCCCATAGCGCTCAAAATGTCCAATTGCAGTTTCTACAAAAAGGGGGATTCAGAACTGTTCAATCAAAAGTAAGCTTCAAAACTGTTATTTGAATGCACAGAACACAAAGGAGTTTCACAGAATGCTTCTGTGTAGTTTTTATTTGAAGATATCCCTTTTTCTGCTTTAGGCCCCTTAGCGTTCAGAATGTCCACTTGCAGTTTCTACAGAAAGATTGTTTCAGAACTGCTCAATCAAAAGTGAGCTTCAACTCTGTTAGTTGAATGCACAGAACACAAAGAAGTTTCACAGAATCTTTCTGTGTAGTTTTTATTTGGAGATATTCCTTTTTCCACTATAGGTTCCTTAGCGCTCGGTATGTCCACATGCATTTTCTTCAGAAAGTGTGTTTCAGAACTGCTAAATCAAAAGTAAGCTTCAACTCTGTTATTTCAATGCACAGAACAGAAAGATGTTTCACAGAATGCTTCTGTGTAGTTTTTATGTGGAGATATTACTTTTTCCACTATGGGCCCCTTAGCGCTCGGAATGTCCATTGCACTTTCTACAGAAAGGGTGTTTGAGAACTGCTCAATTGAAAGTACATTTCAACTCCGTTAGTTGCATGCACAGAACTGAAAAAAGTTTCACAGAATGCTTCGGTGTAGTTTTTATTTGAAGATAATCCTTTTTCCACTATTCCCCTTAGCGCTCAGAATGTCCACATGCAGTTTCTACAGAAAGAGTGCTTCAGAACTGCTCAATCAAATGTAAGCTTGAACTCTGTTAGTTGAATGCACAGAACAGAAAGAAGTTTCACAGAATGCTTCTGTGTAGTTTTTATTTTAAGATATTACTTTTTCCACTATCGGCCCCTTAGCGCTCGGAATGTCCATTTGCAGTTTCTGCAGAAAGAGTGTTTCACAACTGCTCCATCAAAATTAAGCTTCATCTCTGTTAGTTGAATGCACAGAACAGAAAGAATTTCACAGAATGCTTCAGTGTAGTTTTTATTTGAAGATATCCCTTTTCCACTATAGGCCCCTTAGCGCTTCTAATGCCCAATTGCAGTTTCTACAAAAAGGGTGTTTCAGAACTGCTCAATCAAAAGCAATCTTCAACTCTGTTAGTTGAAAGCAAGAACAGAATGACGTTTCACAGAATGCTTCTGTGTAGTTTTTATTTGAAGACATCCCTTTTTCAACTGTAGGCCCCTTAGCGTTCAGAATGTCCACTTGCAGTTTCTACAGAAAGAGTGTTTCAGAACTGCTCAATCAAAAGTAAGCTTCAACACTTGTTAGTTGAATGAACAGAACAGAAAGCACTTTCACTGAATGCTTCTGTGTAGTTTTTATATGAAGATATACCATTTTCCACTATAGGCCCCTTAGTGCACCAATTGTCCACATGCAATTTCTACAGAAAGTGATTTTCAGAACTGCTCGAACAAAAGTAAGCTTCACACCTGTTAGTTGAATGCACAGAACAGAAAGAAGTTTCACCGAATCCTTCTGTGTAGTTTTTATTTGGTGATATTTCTTTTTCACTATAGGACCATTAGCGCTCGGAATGTCAACTTGCAGTTTTTACAGAAAGAGTGTTTCACTACTGCTCAATCAAAATTAAGCTTCAACTGTGTTAGTTGAATGCACAGAACAGGAAGAAGTTTCACAAAATGCATCTGTGTAATTTTTATTTCAAGATATCCATTTTTCCACTATAGGCCATTTAGGGCTCGGAATGTAAACTTGCAGTTTCTACAGAAAGAGTGTTTCAGAACTGCTCAATCAAAAGTAAGCTTCAACACTGTTATTTGAATGGAAAGATCAGAAAGAAGTTTCACAGAATGCTTCTCTGTAGTTTTTATTTGAAGATACCTCTTTTTCCACTATAGGCCCCTTAGCTTTCAGAATGTCCAATGCAGTTTCTACAGGAAGAGTGTTTCAGAACTGCTCAATCAAAAGGAAGCTTCAAATCTGTCAGTTGAATGCACAGAAGAGAAAGAATTTTCACAAAAGTCTTCTGTGTAGTTTTTATTTGGAGATATTACTTTTTCCAATATAGGCCCCTTAGCGCTCTGAATGTCCACTTGCAGTTCCTACAGAAAGAGTGTTTCAGAACTGCTCAATCAAAAGTAATCTTCAACTCTGTTTGTTGATTGCACAGAACATTAAGAAGTTTCACAGAATGCTTCCGTGTAGTTTTTATTTGAAGATATTCCTTTTTCCACTGTAGGCCCTTCAGCGCTCGGAATGTCAACTTGCAGTTTCTACAGAAAGAGTGTTTCAGAACTGCACAATCAAAAGTAAGCTTCAACTCTGTTAGTTGAATGCACAGAACAGCAAGAAGTTCCACAGAATGCGTCTGTGCAGTTTTTAATTGAAGATATTCTTTTTTCCACTATGGGCCCTTTAGCGCTCCGAATGTCCACTTGCCGTTTCTACATAAAGAGTGTTTCAGAACTGCTCAATCAAATGTAAGCTTCAAACCTCACAGCTGAATGCACACAACAGAAAGTAGTTTCACAGAATGCTTCTGTGTAGTTTTTATTTGAAGATATCACTTTTTCCACTATAGGCCCTTTAGCGCTCGGAATGTCAACTTGCAGTTTCTACAGA
The DNA here is from genome assembly GCF_006542625.1 of Nomascus leucogenys. NCBI lineage: Eukaryota > Metazoa > Chordata > Mammalia > Primates > Hylobatidae > Nomascus > Nomascus leucogenys. The sequence continues at coordinate 7,850 of NW_022097668.1, forward strand.
AAGAGAGTTTCAGAACTGCTCAATCAAAAGTAAGCTTCAACTCTGTTAGTTGAATGCACAGAACAGAAAGAAGTTTCACAGAATGCTTCTGTGTAGTTTTTATTTGAAGACATCCCTTTTTCCACAATAGGCCCTTTAGCCCTCAGAATGTCAACTTGCAGTTTCTGCAGAAAGAGTGTTTAAGAACTGCTCAATCAATAGTAAGCCTGAACTCTGTTACTTGAATGCACAGAACAGAAAGAAGTTTCACAGAATGCTTCTGTGTAATTTTTATTTGAAGATATCCCTTTTTCCACTATAGGACCCTTTGCGTTCGGATTGTCCACTTGCAGTTTCTACAGAAAGAGTGTTTCAGAACTGCTCAATCAAAAGTAAGATTCAAATCAGTAAGTTGAATGCACAGAACAGAAAGAAGTTTCACAGAATGCTTCTGTGTAGTTTTTATTTGAAGATATTCCTTTTTCCACTATAAGCCCCTTAGCGCTCCGAATGTCCACATGCAGTTTCTACAGAAAGAGTGTTTCAGAACTGCTCAATGAAAAGTCAGCTTCAACTGTGTTACTTGAATGCACAGAACAGAAAGATTTTTCACAGAATGCTACTGTGTAGTCTTTATTTGAAGATGTCCCTTTTTCCACTATAGTCCCCTTAGAGCTCCAAATGTCCAAATACAGTTTCTACATAAAGGGTGTTTCAGAACTCCTCCATCAAAAGTAAGCTTCAACTCTGTTAGTTGAATGCACAGAACAGAAAGGAGTTTCACACAATGCTTCTGTGTCGTTTTTATTTGAAGATATTACATTTTCCAATTTAGGCCCCCTAGCGCTCCGAATGTCCACTTGCAGTTTATACAGAAAGAGTGTTTCAGAACTGCTCAATCAAAAGTAAGCTTCATCTCTGTTAGTTGAATGCACAGAACAGAAAGAAGTTTCACAGAATGCTTCTGTGTAGTTTTTATTTGAAGATATTTATTTTTCCACTATTGGCCCCATAGCAATCCGAATGTCCACTTGCAGTTTCTACCGATAGAATGTTTCAGAACTCCTCAATCAAAAGAAAGCTTCAACTCGGTTTGTTCAATGCACAGAACAGAAAGAAGTTTCACAGAATGCTTCTGTGTAGTCTCTATTTGAAGATATCCCTTTTTCCACTATAGGCCCCTTAGCGCTCCGAATGTCCAATTGCAGTTTCTACAAAAAGGGTGTTTCAGAACTGCTCAATCAATGTACGCTTCAACTCTGTTAGTTGAATGCACAGAACAGAAAGAAGGTTCACAGAACGATTCTGTGTCGTTTTTACTTGAAGACATTCCTTTTTCCACTATAGGCCCCTTAGCACACCGAATGTCCAGTTGCAGTTTCTACAGAAAGAGTGTTTCAGAACTGCTCAATCAAAAGTAAGCTTCAGCTCTGTTAGTTGAATGCACAGAAGAGAAAGAAGTTTCACAGAATGCTTCTGTGAAGTTTTTATTTGAAGATATTCTTTTTCCACTGTAGGCCCTTTAGCGCTAGGAATGTCAACTTGCAGTTTATACATAAAGAGTGTCTCAGAACTGCTCAATCAAAAGTAAGCTTCAACACTGTTAGTTGGATGGACAGAATGGCAAGAAGTTTCACAGAATGCTTCTGTGCAGTTTTTATTTGAAGATATTCCTTTTTCCAATATGGGCCGCTATTATCTCCAAATTTCCACTTGCTGTTTCTACAGAAGGAGTGTTTCAGAACTGCTCAAACAAAAGTAAGCTTCAAATCTCTTAACTGAATGCACAGAACAGAAAGTAGTTTCACAGAATGCTTCTGTGTAGTTTTTATTTGAAGATATCCCTTTTTCCACTATAGGCCCCTTAGCCCTCCGAATGTAAAATTGCAGTTTCTAAAAAAAGGGTGTTTCAGAAATGCTCAATCAAATGTGAGCTTCAACCCTGTTAGTTGAATGCACACAACGGAAAGAAGTTTCACATGATGCTTCTGTGTAGTTTTTATTTGAAGATATCACTTTTTCTGCTATAGGCCCCTTAGCGTTCAGAATGTCTACTTGCAGATTCTACAGACAGACTGTCTCAGAACTGCTCAATCAAAAGTAAGCTTCAACTCTGTTAGTTGAATGCACAGAAGAGAAAGAAGTTTCACAGAATATTTCTGTGTAGTTTTTATTTGAAGATATTCCTTTTTCCAGTATAGGTTCCTTAGCGCTCAGAATGTCAACATGCAGTTTCTACAGAAAGTGTGTTTCAGAACTGCTCAATCAAAAGTAAGCTTCAACACTGTGAGTTGAATGCACAGATCAGAAAGAAGTTTCACGGAATATTTCTGTGTAGTTTTTATTTGGAGAAATTTCATTTTCCACTATAAGACCCTTAGCCTTCAAAATGTCCACTTGCAGTTTCTACAGAAAGGGTGTTTCAGAACTGCTCAATGAAAAGTAAGCTTCAACTCTGTTAGTTGAATGCACAGAACAGAAAGAAGATTCACAGAATGCTTCTGTGTAGTTTTTATTTGGAGATATTCCTTTTTCCACTATAGGACACTTAGCGCTTGGAATGTCAACTTGCAGGTTCTACAGAAAGAGTGTTTCAGAACTGCTCAATCAAAAGTAAGCTTCAAATCTGTTAGTTGAATGCACAGAACAGAAAGATGTTTCACAGAATGCTTCTGTTTCGTTTTTACTTTAAGATATTCCTTTTTCCACTATACGCCCCTTAGCACACCGAATGTCCAGTTACACTTTCTACAGAAAGTGTGTTTAAGAACTGCTCAATAGAAAGTAAGCTTCAGCTCTGTTAGGAGAATGCAGAGAACAGGAAGTAGTTTCACAGAATGCTTCTCTGTAGTTTTTTTTGAAGATATCCTTTTTTCCACCATATTTTGTTTAGCGCTCTGAATGGCAACTTGCAGTTTCTACAGAAAGAGTGTTTCAGAAATGCTCAATCAAAAGTAAGATTCAACTCTGTTAGTTGAATTCACAGAACAGAAAGAAGTTTCACATAGTGCTTCTGTGTAGTTTTTATTTGAAGATATTTCTTTTTCCAGTATAGGACCCTTAGCGCGCCGAATGTGTACTTGCAGTTTCTACAGAAAGAGTGTTTCAGAAGTGCTCAATCAAAAGTAAGCTTCATCTCTGTTAGTTCAATGCAAAGAACAGAAAGAAATTTCACAGAATGCTTCTGTGAAGTTTTTATTTGAAGATATTCCTTTTTCCACCATAGGCCGCATGGCACTCCGAATGTCCACTTGCAATTTCTACAGAAACAATTTTTCAGAACTGCTCAATCAAAACTGAGCTTCAACTCTGTTTGTTGAATGCACAGAACAGAAAGAAGTTTCACAGAATGCTTCTGTGTAGTTTTTATTTGAAGATATTCCTTTTTCCACTGTAGGCCCTTTTGCGCTCTTAATGTCAACTTGCAGTTTCTACATAAAGAGTGTTTCAGAACTTCTCAATCAAAACTAAGCTTCAACTCTGTTAGATGAATGCACAGAACAGAAAGAAATTTCACAGAATGTTTCTGTGTAGTTTTTATTGAAGATAGCACTTTTTCCTCTATATTCTCTTTAGCGCTCGGAATATCAAGCTGCAGTTTCTACAGAAAGAGTGATTCAGAACTGCTCAATCAAAAGTAAGCTTCAACTCTGTTAGTTAAATGCACAGAACAGAAAGAAGTTTCACACAATGCTTCTGTGTCGTTTTTATATGAAGGCATTACTTTTTCCGGTTTAGGCCCCTTAGCGCTCTGAATGTCCACTTGCAGTTTCTACAGAAAGAGTGTTTCAGAACTGCTCAATCAAAAGTAAGCTTCATCTCTGTTAGTTGAATGCACAGAACAGAAAGAAGTTTCACAGAATGCTTCTGTGTAGTTTTTATTTGAAGATATTCGTTTTTCCACTGTAGGCCCTTTAGCCCTCGCAATGTCAACTTGCAGTTTCTACAGAAAGAGTGTTTCAGAGCTGCTCAATCAAAAGTACGCTTCAACTCTGTTACTTTAATGGACAGAACAGCAAGAAGTTTCAAAGAATGCTTCTGTGCAGTTTTTAATTGAAGATATTCCTTTTTCCACTATGGGCCCTTTAGCCCTCCGAAAGTCCAATTGCAGTTTCTACAGAAAGAGTGTTTCAGAACTGCTCAATCAAAAGTAAGCTTCAACTCTCTTCGCTGAATGCACAGAACAGAGAGGAGTTTCACAGAATGCTTCTCTGTGGTTTTCATTTGAAGATATCCCTTTTTCCCCTATAGGCCCTTTAGCCCTAGGAATGTCAACTTGCAGTTTCTACAGAAAGAATGTTTCAGAACTGCTCAATCAAAAGTAAGCTTCAACCCTTTTAGTTGAATGCACAGAACAGAAAGAAGTTTCACAGAAAGCTTCTGTCTCGTTTTTATTTGAAGATATTCCTTTTTCCACTATAGGCCCCTTAGCGCTCCGAATGTCCACATCAAGTTTCTACATAAAGAGTGTTTCAGAACTGCTCAATCAAAAGTAATTTTCAGCTCTGTTGAATGCACAGAACAGAAAGAAGTTTCACAGAATGCTTCTGTGTAGTTTTTATTTGATGATATACCTTTTTCCACTACAGGCCCATTAGCGCTCCGAATGTCCAATTGCAGTTTGTACAAAAAGGGTATTTCAGAACTGCTCAATCAAAAGTAAGCTTCAACTCTGGTAGCTGAACGCAGAGAACAGAAAGAAGTTTCACAGAATGCTTCTCTGTAGTTTTAATTTGAAGATATCACTTTTTCCACTATAGTCCCCTTAGCGTTGAAAATGTCCACTTGCACTTTCTATAGAAAGAGTGTTTCAGAACTGGTCAATCAAAAGTAATCTTCATCTCTGTTAGTTGAATGCACAGAACAGAAAGAAGTTTTACAGAATGCTTCTGTGTAGTTTTTATTTGAAGATATCCCTTTTTCCACTATAGGCCCCTTAGCACTGTGAATGTCCAATTTCAGTTTCTAAATAAAGGGTGTTTCACATCTGCTCAATCAAATGTAAGCTTCAACCCTGTTAGTTGAATGCAAAGAACAGAAAGAAATTTCACAGAATGCTTCTGTGTAGTTCATATTTGAAGATAGCCCTTTTTCCACTATATGCCACTTAGCGTTCAGAGTATCCAATTGCAGTTTCTACAGATAGAGTATTTCAGAACTGCTCAATCAAAAGTAATCTTCAACTCTGTTAGTTAAATGCACAGAACCGAAAGAAGTTTCACAGAACGCTTCTGTGTAGTTTGTAATTGAGGATATTCCTTTTTCTACTATAGGCCCCTTAGCGCTCCGAATGTCCACATGCAGTTTCTACAGAAAGAGAGTTTCAGAACTGCTCAATCAAAAGTAAGCTTCAACTCTGTTAGTTGAATGCACAGAAAAGAAAGAAGTTTCACAGAATGCTTCTGTGTAGTTTTTATTTGAAGATATCCCTTTTTCCAATATAGGCCCCTTAGCGTTCTGAATGCTCACATGCAGTTTCTACAGACAGAGTGTCTCAGAACTGGTCAATAAAAAGTAAGCTTCAACTCTGTTAGTTGAATGCACAGAAAAAAAAGAAGTTTCACAGAATACTTCTGTGTAATTTTTATTTGAAGATAATCCTTTTTCCACTATAGGTTCCTTAGCGCTCCGAATGTCCACATTCAGTTTCTACAAAAAGTGTGTTTCAGAACTGCTCAATCAGAAGTAAGCTTCAAATCTGTGAGTTGAATGCACAGAACAGAAGGAAGCTTCACAGAATGCTTCTGTGTAGTTCTTATTTGAAGATATCCCTTTTTCCACTATAGGCCCTTTAGTGCTCGGAATGTCAACTTGCAGTTTCTACAGAAAGAGTGTTTCAGAACTGCTCAATCAAAAGTAAGCTTCAACTCTGTTAGTTGAATGGACAGAAGAGCAAGAAGTTTCACAGAATGATTCTGTGCAGTTTTTATTTGAAGATATTCCTTTTTCCACTATGGGCCCCTTAGCGCTTGGAATGTCCACTTGCAGTTTCTAGAGAAAGAGTGTTTCAGAACTGCTCAATCAAAAGTAAACTTCAACTCTCTTAGCTGAATGCACAGAACAGAAGGAAGTTTCACAGAATGCTTCTGTGTAGTTTTTATTTGAAGATATTCCTTTTTCCACTATAGGCCCCTAAGCGCTCCGAATATCCGTTTGCAGTTTCTACAAAAAGAGTGTTTCAAAACTCCTCAATCAAAAGTAAAGTTCAACTCTGCTAGGTAAAGGCACTGATCAGAAAGAAGTTTCGCACAATGCTTCTATGTAGTTTTTATTTGAAGATATTCCTTTTTCCACTATAGGCCCCTTAGGGTTCTAAATCTCCGCTTGCAATTTCTACAGAGAGAGAGTTTCAGAACTTCTCATTCAAAAGTAAGTTTCAACTCTGTTTGTTGAAACCACAGATCAGAAAGAAGTCTCGCAGAATGATTCTGTGTAGTTTTTATTTGAAGATATTCATTTTTCCACAAAAGGCCTCTTAGCTCTCGGAATGTCCGCTAGCAGTTTCTACAGAAAGAGTGTTTCAGAACTGCTCAATCACAAGTAGGTTCAACTGTGCTAGTTTAATGCACAGATCAGAAAGATGTTTCGCGGAATAATTCTGCGTAGTTTTTGTTTGAAGATATTCCTTTTTCCAGTATAGTCCCCTTAGCACTCAGAATATCAACTTGCCGTGTCTACAGAAAGAGTGTTTCAGAACTCCTCAATCAAAAGTAAGGTACAACTCTGCTAGTTGAATCCTCAGATCAGAAAGAAGTTTCGAGGAATGCTTCTGTGCAGTTTTTATTTGATGATATTCCTTTTTCCACAATAGGCCTCTTAGGTTTCTGAATGTCCACTTGCAATTTCTACAGAAAGAGACCTTCAGAACTTCTCAATCAAAAGTAAGTTTCAAGTCTGTTAGTTGAATGCACAGATCAGAATGAACTTTCGCACAATGCTTCTGTGTAGTTTCTATTTGAAGATATTCCTTTTTCCACTATAAGCCCCTTCATGCTCCAAATGTCCGCTTGCAGTTCAACAGAGAGAGAGTTTCAGAACTTCTCAATCAAAGGTAAGGTTCAACTCTGTCAGTTGAATGCACAGATCAGAAGGAAGTTTTGCAGAATGCTTCTGTGTAGATTTTATCTGAAGATATTCCCTTTTCCACTATAGTCCCCTTAGCGCACCAACTTTCTGCTTGCAGTTTCTACAGAAAGAGATTTTCAGAACTCCTCAATCAAAAGGAAGGTTCAACTCTGCTAGTTGAATGCTCAGATCAGAAAGAAGTATCACAGAATGCTTCTGTGTAGTTTTTATTTGAAGATATTCCTCTTTCCACTATAGGCCCCTTATCGCTCCGAATGTCCACTTGCTGTTTCCACAGAAAGAGGGTTTCAGAACTGCTCAATCGAAAGTAAGGTTCCACTCTACTAGTTGAATGCACAGATTAGAAAGAGGTTTCGCAGAAAGCTTTTGTGTGGTTTTTATTGGAAGATAAACCTTTTTCCACTATTTGCCCTTTAACGCCCCGAATGTCCCCTTGCAGTTTCTACTGAAAGAGAGTTTCAGAACTTCTCAATCAAAAGTAAGGTTCAACTCTCTTAGTTGAATGCACAGATCAGAAAAAAGTTTCACAGAATTGTTCTGTGATGTTTTTATTTGAAGATAATCCTTTTTCCACTATAGGCCTCATAGCGCTCCGATTGTCCGATTGTTGTTTCTACAGAAAGAGTGTTTCAGAACTGCCCAATAGAAAGTAAGATTCAAATCTGCTAGTTGAAAGCACAGATCAGAAAGAAGTTTCCAGAATGCTTCTGTCTGGTTTTTATTTGAAGATATTCCTTTTTCCCCTATAGGCAACTTAGCGCTCCGAATGTCCGCTTGCAGTTTCAACAGAAAGAGACTTTCAGAATTTCTCAATCAAAAGTAAGGTTCAACTCCGTTAGTTGAATTTACAGATCAGAAACTCGTTTCACAGAATGCTTCTGTGTTGCTTTTGTTTGAAGATATTCCTTTTTCCACTGTATGCCCTTAGCGCATAGAATGGCCACTTGCAGTTTCTACAGAAACTGTGTGTTAGAACTGCTCAATCAAATGTAAGGTTCAACTCTGCTAGTTGAATGCACAGAACAGGAAGAAGTTTCGAAGAATGCTTCTGTGTAGTTTTTATTTGAAGCCATTCCTTTTTCTACTATAGGCCAGTTAGCGCTCTGAATGTCCGCTTTCAGATTCTACAGAAAGAGTGTGGCAAATCTTCTCTATCAAAAGTAAAGTTCAACTCTGTTAGTTGAATCCCCATATCAGAAAGTAGTTTCGCAGAATACTTCTGTGTAGATTTTATTTGAAGATATTCCTTATTTCAATATAGGCCCCTTAGCTCTCCGAATATCCACTTGCAGTTTCAACAGAAACAGTGTTTCAGAACTGCTCAATCAAAAGTAAGTTTCGACTCTGTTAGTTGAATGCACAGATCAGAAAGGAGTTTCGCAGAATTCTTCTGTGTAGTTTTTCTTTGAAGATATTCCTTTTTCCACTACAGCCTCCTTAGCGCTCCGAATATCCGCTTGCAATTTCTAGAGAAATAGTGTTTCAGAACTGCTCAATCAAAAGTAAGGTTCAACTCTGCTAGGTGAATGCAGAGAAAAGAAAGAAGTCTCGCAGAATGCTACTGTGTAGTTTTTATTTGAAGATATTCCTTTTTCCACTGTACGTCCCTTAGCGCTCTGAATGTCCGTTTGCAGTTTCTACAGAAAGAGACTTTCAGAACTTCTCAATCAAAAGTAAGGTTCAACTCTGATAGTTGAAAACACAGATCAGAAAGAACTTTCACAGAATCCTTCTGTGTAGTTTTTGTTTGAAGATATTCCTTTTTCCACTATAGCCTCCCTAGCACTCCCGATGTCCGCTTTCAGTTTCTACAGAAATAGTGTTTCAGAACTGCTCAATCAAAAGTAAGGTTCAACTCTGCTAGTTGAATGCACAGATCGGAAAGAAGTTTCACAGAATGCTCCTGTGTCGTTTTTATTTGAAGATATTATTTTCCACTATAGTCCCCTTAGCGCTCCGAATGTCGGCTTGCAGTTTCTACAGAAAGTGTGTTTCAGAACTGCGCAATCAAAAGTAAGGTTCAACTCTGTTAGTTGAATGCACAGATCAGAAAGAAGATACACAGGATTCTTCTGTATAGTTTTTATTTGAAGATATTCCTTTTTCCCGTATAGGCCCCTTAGACCTCAGAATGTGCCCTTGCTGTTTCTACAGAAAGAGTGTTTCATAATTGCTCAGTCAAAAGTAAGTTTCAACTCTGCTAGTTGAATCCAGAGATCAGAAAGTAGTCTCCCTGAAAGCTTCTGTGTATTTTTTATTTGAAGATATTCCTTTTTGCACTTTCGGCCTCTTGGCGCTCCGATTGTCCGCTTGCACTTTCTACAGAAAGAGAATTTCAGAACTTCTCAACATAAAATAAGGTTCAGCTCTCTTAGTTGAATGCAACGATCAGAAAGAAGATTCACAGAATGCTTCTGTGTAGTTTTATTTGAAGATATTCCTTTTTCCACTATAGGCCCCTTAGCGCTCCGAATGTCCACTTGCAGTTTCTACAGAAACAGTGTTGCAGAACTTCTCAATCAAAAGTAAGGTTCAACTCTGTTATTTGAATGCACAGATCATAATGAAGTTTCGCAGAATGCTTCTGTGTAGTTTTTATTTGAAGATATTCCCTTTTTCACTATAGGACCCTTAGCGCTACAAATGTCTGCTTGCAGTTTCTACAGAAAGAGTGTTTCAGAACTGCTCAATCAAATGTAACGTTCAACTCTGCTAGTTGAATGCTCAGATCTGAAAGATGTTTCGCAGAATGCTTCTCTGTAGTCTTCATTTGAAGATATTCCTTCTTACACTATAGGCCCCTTAGCGCTCCGAATGTACGCTTCCAGTTTCTACAGAAACAGTGTTACAGAACTGCTGAATCAAAAGTAAGTTTCAACTCTACTAGTTGAATGCACAGATCAGGAAGAACTCTCACAGAATGCTTCTGTTTATTTTTTATTTGAAGATATTCTTTTTTCCCCTATAGACCCCTTAGCGCTCCGAATGTCCGCTGGCAGTTTCTACAGAAAGAGACTTCCAGAATTTCTCAATCAAAAGTAAGGTTCAACTCTGTTAATTTAATGCACAGATCAGAAACACGTTTCACAGAATGCTTCTATGTAGTTTTTATTTGAAGATATTCCTTTTTCCACTATAGGCCGCTTAGCGCTCCGAATTTCCGCTTGCCGTTTATACAGAAAGAGTGTTTCCGAACTGATCAATCAAAAGTAAGGTTCAACTCTGTTAGTTGTATGCACAGATCAGAAAGAAGTTTCGCAGAATGCTTCTGTGTAGTTTTTATTTGAAGATATTCCTTTTTCCACTATAGGCCGCATAGGACTCCGAATGTCCGCTTGCAGTTTCTACTGAAATAGCGTTTACAAACTGCTGAATCAAAACTAATGTTCAAATCTGCTAGTTGAATGCACAGATCGGAAAGAGGTTTCGCAGAATGCTTCTGTGTAGTTTTTATTTGAAGTTATTCCTCTTTCCAATATAGGCCCCGTAGCGCTCCGAATGTCTGCTTGCAGTTTCTACAGAAAGAGTGTTTCAAAACTCCTCAATCAAAAATGAGGCTCAACTCTGCTAGTTGAATGCACATATCAGAAAGAAATTTCGCAGAATGCTTCAGTGTAGTTTTTATTTGAAGATATTCCTTTTTCCAATATAGGCCCTTAGCGCTCCGAATGTCCACTTGCAGTTTCTACAGAAAGATTGTTTCAGAACTGCACAATCAAAAGTAAGATTCAACTCTGCTTGTTGAATGCACAGATCAGAAGGAAGTTTCACAGAATGCTTCTGAGAAGTTTTTATTTGAAGATATTCCTTTTTCCACTATAGGCCCCTTAGTGCTCCGAATGTCCGCTTTCAGTTTCTACAGAAAGAGTTTTTCAAAACTCCTCAATCAAAAGTAAGGTTCAACTCTGCTGGTTGAATGCACAGATCAGAAAGAAGTCTCACAGAATGCTTCTGTGTAGTTTTTATTTGAAGATATTCCTTTTTCCACGATAGTCCCCTTAGGACTCCGAATGTCCGCTTGCAGTTTCTACAGAAAGAGACTTTCAGAACTTCTCAATCAAAAGTAAGGTTCAAATCTATTAGTTGAATGCGCAGATAAGAAAGATGTTTTGCAGAATGCTTCTGTGTAATTTTTGTTTGAAGATATTCCTTTTTCCACTACAGGCCCCTTAGTGCACAAAATGTCCGCTTGCAGTTTCTACAGAAAGTGTGTGTCAGAACTGCTCAATCAAAAGTAAGGTTCAACTTTGCTAGTTGAATGCACAGATCATAAAGAAGTGTCACAGAATGCTTCTGTGTAATGTTTATTTTAAGATATTCCCTTTTTCACTATAGGACCCTTAGCGCTATGAATGTCCGCTTGCAGTTTCTACAGAAAGAGTGTTTCAGACCTGCTCAATCAAATGTTACGTTCAACTCTGCTAGTTGAATGCTCAGATCAGAAAGAAGTTTCGCAGAATGCTTCTGTGCAGTCTTTATTTGAAGATATTCCTTTTTCCAGTATAGGCCCCTTAGCGCTCCGAATGTACGCTTCCAGTTTCTACAGAAACAGTGTTGCAGAACTGCTGAATCAAAAGTAAGGTTCAACTCTACTTGTTTAATGCACAGATCAGGAAGAACTCTCACAGAATGCTTCTGTGTAGTTTTTATTTGAAGATATTCCTTTTTCCACTTAAGGCTCCTTAGCTCTCCAAATGTCCGCTTGCAGTTTCTACAGAAATAGTGTTTCAGAACTGCTCAATCAAAAGTAAAGTTCACCTCTGCTATTTGAATGCACAGATGAGAAAGTAGTTTCGCAGAATGCTCCTGTGTCGTTTTTATTTGAAGATATTCCTTTTTCCCCTATAGGCCCCTTAGCACTCTGAATGTCTGCTTGCAGTTTCTTCAGAAGGAGTGTATCAGAACTGCTCAATCAAAAGCAAAGTTTAAATCTGCTACTTGAATGCACAGATCAGAAAGAAGTTTCGCAGAATGCTCCTGTGTCGCTTTTATTTGAAGATATTCCTTTTTCCACTATAGTCCCCTTAGCGCTCCGAATGTCCCCTTGCAGTTTCTACAGAAAGAGGGTTTCATAACTGCACAATCAAAAGTAAGGTTCAACTCTGTTAGTTGAATTCACAGATCAGAAAGAAGATTCACAGGATGCTTCTCTATAATTTTTATTTGAAGATATTCCTTTTGCCACTGTATGCCCCTTAGCCCTCCGAATTTCTGCTTGCCGTTTCTTCAGAAAGAGTGTTTCAGAACTGCTCAATCAAAAGTAAGTTTCAACTCTGCTAGTTGAATCCACAGATCATAAAGAAGTCTCGCAGAATGCTTCTGTGTAGTTTTTATTTGACGATATTCCTTTTTGCACTTTCGGCCTCTTAGAGCTCTGATTGTCTGCTTGCAGTTTCTACAGAAAGAGAATTTCAGAACTTCTCAATCAAAAGTAAGGTTCAACTCTGTTAGTTGAATGCACAGATAAGAAAGAAGTTTCTCAGAATGCTTCTGTGTTGTTTTTATTTGAGGATATTCCTTTTTCCAGTATAGTCCCCTTAGCGCTCCGAATGTCTGCTTGCAGTTTCTACAGAAGGATTGTTTCAGAACTGCTCAATCAAAAGTAAGTTTCAACTCTGCTAGTGGAATGCACAGATCACAAAGAAGTTTCACAGAATGCTTCTGTGTAGTTTTTATTTGAAGTTATTTCATTTTCCACTATAGGCCCCTTACCGTTCCCATTGTCCACTTGCAGTTTCTACTGAAAGAGTGTTTCAGAACTGCTCAATCAAAAGGAAGTTTCAACTCTGCTAGATGTATGCCCAGATCAGGAAGAAGTTTCGCAGAATGCTTCTGTGTAGTTTTTATTTGACGATATTCCTTTTTCCACTATAAGCCCCTTATTGCACAGAATGTCTGCTTGCAGATTCTACATAAAGAGGGTTTCAGAACTGCTCAATCAAAAGTAAGGTTCAACTCTGCTAGTTGAATGCACGAATGAGAAAGAAGTTTCGCAGAATGCTTCCGTGAAGTTTTTATTTGACGATATTCCTTTTTCCGCTATAGGTCCCTTAGCGCTCCGAATGTCCATTTGCATTTTCTACAGAAAAAGTGTTGCAGAACTTCTCAATCAAATGTAAGGTACAACTCTGTTATTTGAATGCACAGATCAGAAAGAAGTTTCGCAGAATACTTCTGTGTATTTTCTAATTGAAGGTATTCCTTTTTTCAATATAGGCCCTTTAGTGCTCCGAATGTCCGCTGGCAGTTTCTACAGAAAGAGACTTTCAGAATTTCTCAATCAAAAGTAAGGTTGAACTCTGTTAGTTTAATGCACAGATCAGAAACACGTTTTACAGAATGCTTCTGTGTAGTTTTTATTTGAAGATATTCCTTTTTCCACTATAGGCCCCTTAGCGTTCTGAGTGTCCACTTGCCGTTTCTACAGAAAGAGTGTTTCCGAACTGCTCAATCAAAAGTAAGTTTCAACTCTGTTAGTTGTATTCACAGATCAGAAAGAAGTTTCGCAGAATGCTTCTGTGTAGTTTTTATTTGAAGATATTACTTTTTCCACTATAGGCCCCTTAGCACTCCGAATGTCCCCTTGCAGTTTCTACTGAAATAGTGTTTCCGAACTGCTGAATCAAAACTAATGTTCAACTCTGCTAGTTGAATGCACAGATCGGAAAGAAGTTTCACAGAATGCTTCTGTGAAGTTTTTATTTGAAGATATTCTTTTTTCCAATATAGGCCCTTAGCGCTCCGAATGTCCGCCTTCAGTTTCTACAGAAAGAGTGTTTCAAAACTCCTCAATCAAAAGTAAGGTTCAACTCTGCTATTTGAATGCACAGATTAGAAAGAAGTTTCGCAGAATGCTTCTGAGAAGTTTTAATTTGAAGATATTCCTTTTTCCACTATAGGCCCCTTAGTGCTCCGATTGTCCGCTTTCAGTTTCTACAGAAAGAGTGTTTCAAAACTCCTTAATGAAAAGTAACGTTCAACTCTGCTGGTTGAATGCACAGATCAGAAAGAAATCTCACGGAATGCTTCTGTGTATTTTCTATTTGAAGATATTACTTTTTTCAGGATAGGCCCCTTAGCAGTCCGAATGTCCGCTTGCAGTATCTACAGAAAGAGACTTTCAGAACTTCTCAATCAAAAGTAAGGTTCAACTATGCTAGTTGAATGCACAGATCAGAAATAAGTTTCGCAGAATGCTTCTGTGTAGTATTTATTTGACGATATTCCTTATTCCACTATAGGCTCCTTAGCTCTCGGAATGCACGCTTCAGATTCTACAGAAAGAGGGTTTCATAACTGTTCAATGAACAGTAATGTTCAACTCTGCTAGTTGAATGCACAGATCAGAAAGAAGTTTCGCAGAATGCTTCTTTGTAGTTTTCATTTGAAGATATTCCTTTTTTCACTATATGCCCCTTAGCGCTCCGAATGTCAGCTTCCTCTTTCTACACAAAATGTGTTTCAGAACTGCTCAATCAAAAGTAAGGTTCAACTCTGCTAGTTGAATGCACAGATAGGAAAGAAGTTTCGCAGAATGCTTCTGTGAAGTTATTTTTGAAGATATTCCTTTTTCCACTATAGTCCCCTTAGTGCTCCGAATGTCCGCTTGCAGTTTCTACAGAAAGAGTGTTTCAGAACTGCACAATCAAAAGTAAGATTCAACTCTGCTTGTTGAATGCACAGATCAGAAAGTAGTTTCGCAGAATGTTTCTGTGTAGGTTGTGTTTGAAGAGATTAATTTTTCCACTACATGCCCCTTAGCGCACAGAATGTCTGCTTGCAGTTTCTACAGAAAGAGTGTGTCAGAGCTGCTCAATCAAAATTAAGGTTCAAATCTGGTTTTTGAATGCACAGATCAGATAGAAGTTTTGCAGAATGTTTCTGCGTAGTTTTTATTTGAAGATATTCCTCTTTCCACTATAGGCCCCTTAGTGCTCAGAATGTCCGCTTGCAGTTTCTACAGAAAGAGTGTTTCAGATCTTCCCAATAAAAAGTAATTTTCAACACTGTTATTTGAATGCACAGATCAGAAATAAATTTCGCAGAATGCTTCCGTGTAGTTTTTATTTGAAGATATTCCTCTTTCCACTATAGGCCCCTTAGCCCTAAGAATATCCACTTGCAGTTTCTACAGAAAGAGTGTTTCAGAACTGCTCAATCAAAAGTAAGTTTCAACTCTGTTAGTTGAAGGCCCCGATCAGAAAGAAGATTCCCGGATGCTTCTGTGTAGTTTTTATTTGAAGATATTACTTTTTCCACTCTGGGCCCCATTGCGCTCCGAATGTCCGCTTACAGTTTCTACAGAAATCGTGTTTCAGAACTGCACTATCAAAAGTAAGGTTCAACTCTGCTTGTTGAATGCACAGATCAGAAAGAAGTTTCGCAGAATGGTTCTGTGTAGATTTTATTTGAAGATATTTCTTTTTCCACTATAGGCCCCATAGCGCTCCTAATATCCTCTTGTAGTTTCTACAGAAAGAGTTTTTCAAAACTCCTCAATCAAAAGTAAGGTTCAACACTCCTAGTTGAATGCACAGATCTGAAGGGGGTCTCGCAGAATGCTTCTGTGGGGTTTTTATTTGAAGATATTCCTTTTTCCACTTTAGGCCCCCTATTGCTCCGTATGTCTTCTTGCAGTTTCTACAGAAAGAGAATTTCAGAACTTCACAACTAAAAGTAATGTTCAACTCTGTTAGTTGAATGCACAGATCAGAAAGGAGTTTCACAGAATGCTTCTTTGTAGTATTTATTTGAAGATATTTCTTTTTACACTATAGGCAACTTAGTGCTCCGAATGTCTGCTTGCAGTTTCTACAGAAAGAGTGTTTCAGAACTGTTCAATAAAAAGTAAGGTTCAACTCCGCTAGTTGAATGCACAGATCAGAAAGAAGTTTCACAGAATGCTTCTGTGTAGTTTTTATTTGAAGATATTCCTTTTTCCACTATGGGCCCCTTAGCGCTCCGAATCTACGCTTGCAGTTTCTACAGAAAGAGTGGTTCAGAACTGCTCAATCAATAGTAAGGTTCAACTCTGTTAGTTGAATGTGCAGATCAGAAAAAAGTTTCACAGAATGCTTCTGTGTTGTTTTTATTTGAAGATATTCCTTTTTCCACTATAGGCCCCTTAGCGCACCGAATGTCCGCTTGCAGTTTCTACAGAAAGAGAGTTTCAGAACTTCTCAATCAAAAGTAAAGTTCAACTCAGCTAGTTGATTGCACAGATCAGAAAGAAGTTTCACAGAATGCTTCTTTGTAATATTCATTTGAAGATATTCCTTTTTTCTCTGTAGGCCCCTTAGCGCTCCGAATGTCCACTTGCAGTTTCTACAGAAAGAGAGTTTAAGAACTTCTCTATCAAAAGTAAGGTTCAACTCTGTTAGCTGAATGCACAGGACAGAAAGTACTTTCGCAGAATGCTTCTGTATAGTTTTTATTTGAAAATATTCCTTTTTCAACTATAGGCCCCTGACCGCTCCGAATGTCCGTTTGCATTTTCTTCAGAAAGAGAGTTTCAGTACTGCTCAATCAAAAGTAAGGTTCAACTCTGTTAGTTGAATGCACAGATCAGAAAGAAGTTTCACAGAAGAATTCTGTGTAGTTTTTATTTGAAGATATTGCATTTTGCACTATTGGCCCCTCAGCACTGTGAATGTCCACTTGCCGTTTCTGCAGAAAGAGTGTTTCAGAACTCTTGAATCAACAGTAAGGTTCAACTCTGCTTGTTGAATGCACAGACCAGAAAGAAGTTTCGCAGAATGCTTCTGTGTAGTTTTTATTTTAAGACATACCATTTTGAACTATAGGCCCCTTAGCGCTCCGAATGTGCGCTTGCAGTTTCTAAAGAAAGGGAGTTTCAGAACTGCTCAATCAAAAGTAAGGTTGAACTCTGCTAGTTGAATGCACAGATCAGAAAGGAGTTTTGCAGATTGCCTCTGTGTAGTTTTTATTTGAAGATGTTCCTTTTTCCACTACGGGCCCCTTAGCGCTCCGAAGGTCTGCTTACAATTTCTGCAGAAAGAGGGTTTCAGAACTGCTAAATAAAAAGTAACGTTCAACTCTGTTAGTTGAATGCACAGATCAGAAAGAAGTTTCACAGAATGCTTCTGTTTAGTTTTTATTTGAAGTTATTCCTTTTTCCACTGTAGGCCCCATAGCACTCCGAATGTCCGCTTCCAGATTCTACAGAAAGTTTCAGAACTTCTCAATAAAAATTAAGGTTCAACTCTGTTAGTTGAATGCAAAGATTAGAAAGAAGTTTCACAGAATGCTTCTGTGTAGTTTTTATTTGAAGATATTCCTTTTTCTACTATAGGCCCCTTAGCACTTCTAATGTCCACTTTCAGTTTCCACAGAAAGAGAATTTCAGAGCTCCTCAATCAAAAGTAAGTTTCAACTCAGTTTGTTGAAAGGACAGGTCAGAAAGAAGTTTCGCACAATATTTCTGTGTAGTTTTTACTTGAAGATATTCCTTTTTCCAGGATAGGCCGTGTAGCGCACCAAATGTCAACTTGCAGTTTCTACAGAAAGAGTGTTTCAAAACTCCTCAATCAAAAGTAAGGTTCAACACCATCAGTTGAATGCACAGATCAGATAGAAGTTTCACATAATGCTTCTTGGTAGTTGTTATTTGAAGATACTCCTATTTCCATGACAGGCCGTGTGGCGCTCCAAATGTACACTTGCAGTTTCTACAGAAGGAGTGTTTCAAAACTCCTCAATCAAGACTTTGGTTCAACCCTGTTAGTTGAATGCACAGATCAGAAAGAATTTTCACAGAATGCTTCTTTGTAGTTTTTATTTGAAGATATTCCTTTTTCCACGATAAGCCGCATAGCGCTGCAAATGACAAATTGCAGTTTCTGCATAAAGAGTGTTTCCAAACTCCTCAATCAAAAGTAACTTTCAACTCTGTTAGTTGCATGCAAAGATAAGAAAGAAGTTTCTCAGAATGCTTCTGTGTTGTTTTTATTTGAAGCTATTCCTTATTCCACAATATGCCTCTTAGCGCTCCAAATGTCCACTTGCAGTTTCTACAGAAAGAGTGTTGCAGAACTCCTCTATCAAAAGTAAGGTTCAACTCTGTTAGCTGAATGAACCAATCAGAAAGTAGTTTCACAGAATGCTTCTGTGTGGTTTTTATTTGAAGATATTCCTTTTTCTACTAAAGGCCTTATAGCGCTCCGAATGTCCGATTGCAGTTTCTACAGAAATTGAGTTTGAGAACTTCTCAATCAAAAGTAAGGTTCAACAATGTTAGTTGAATGCACAGATCAGAAAGAAGTTTCACAGAATGCTTCTGTGAAGTTTTTATTTGAAGATATTCCTTTTTCCACTATAGGCCCATTGGCGCTCCGAATGTCCGCTTGCAGTTTCTAAAGAAAGAGTTTCAGAACTTCTCAATCAAAAGTAAGGTTCAACCCTTTTAGTTGAATGCACAGATCAGACAGAAGTTTCTCAGAATGCTTCTGTGTAGTTTTTATTTGAAGATATTCCTTTTTCCACTATAGGCCCTTTTCGCTCTGAATGTCCACTTGCAGTTTCTACAGAAAGAGTGTTTCAGAACAGCTCAATCAAAAGTAAGGTTCAACACTGCTTTTTGATTACACAGATCAGAAAGAAGTCTCACAGAATGCTTCTTTTTAGTTTTTATTTGAAGATATTCCCTTTCCACTATTGGCCCCTCAGCGCTCTAAAAGCCCACTTGCAGTTTCTACAGAAGGAGTGTTTCACAACTGCACAATCAAAAGAAACGTTCTACTCTGGTAGTTGAATGCACAGATCAGAAAGAAGTTTCGCAGAATGTTTCTGTGTGGTTTCTATTTGAAGATATTCCCTTTTCGACTATACGCCCCTTAGCGCTCTGAATGTCTCCTTGCGGTTTCTACAGAAAGAGTGTTTCAAAACTCCTCAACCAAAAGTGAGGTTCAACTCTGATAGTTGAATGCACAGATCAGAAAGATGTTTGGCAGAATGCTTCTGTGTAGTTTTTATTGGAAGTTATTACTTTTTCCACTATAGGCCCCTTAGCGCTCCAAATGTCAACTTGCAGTTTGTACAGTAAGAGTGTTTCAGGACTCCTCTATCAAAAGCAAGGTTTAACTCTCCTAGTTGAAAACACTGTTCAGAAAGAAGTTTCGCAGAATACTTCTGTGTAGTTTTTACTTGAAGTTTTTCCTTTTTCCAATGTAGGCCCTTAAGCGCTCTGAAATTCCACTTGCAGTTTCTACAGAAATAGTGTTTTAGAACTCCTGAATCAAAAGTAAGGTTCAACTCTTTTAGTTGAATGCACAGATGAGAAAGTAGTTTCACAGAATGCTTCTGTGTAGTTTTTATTTGAAGATATTCCTTTTTCCACTGTAGGACCCATAGCACTCCGAATGTCTGCTTGCAGTTTCTCCAGAAAGACAGTTTCAGAACTTCTCAATCAAAGGTAAGTTTCAACTCTGCTAGTTGAACACACAGATCAGAAAGAAGTCTCACAGAATGCTTCTGTGTAGTTTTTATTTGAAGTTATTCCTTTTTCCACTATAGGAACCATAGCGCTCCGAATGTCCGCTTGCAGTTTCTCCAGAAAGACAGTTTCAGAACTTCTGAATCAAAAGTACTTTTCAACTCTGATAGTTGAATGCACAGATCAGAAAGTAGTTTCGCAGTATGCTTCTGTGCAGTTTTTAATTGAAGATATTCCTTTTTCCACTATAGGCCCCTTAGCGCTCAAAATGTCCGCATGCAGCTTCCACAGAAAGAGTGGTTCAGAACTTCTCAATCAAAAGTAAGGTTCACCTCTGTAAGTTGAATGTACAGATCAGGAATAAGTTTCGCAGAATGCTTCTGTGTAGTTTTTATTTGAAGATATTCCCTTTCCCAGTATAGGACACTTAGTGCTCCGATTGTCCGCTTGCATTTCCTACAGAAAGAGTGTTTCAGAACTTCTCATTCAAAAGTAAGGTTCAACACTGCTAGTGGAATGCAGAGATCAGAAAGATGCTTCGCAGAGTGCTTCTGTGTAGTTTTTATTTGAAGATATTCCTTTTTCTACTATAGTCCCCTATGCGCTCCGAATGTCCGCTTTCAATATCTACAAAAGAGTGTTTCAGAACTGCTCAATCAAAAGTGAGTTTCAACTCTGCTAGTTGAATGCACAGATAAGAAAGAAGTTTCACAGAATGCTTCTGTGTAGTTTTTATTTGAAGATATTCCTTTTTCAACTATAGCCCCTTTAGCACTCCGAACGTCCGCTTGCAGTTTCTACAGAAAGAGTGTTTCAGAACTCCTCAGTCAAAAGTAAGTTTCAAATCTGCTAGTTGAATGCACAGACCAGAATGGAGTTTCGCAGAATGCTTCTGTGTAGTTTTGATTTGAAGCTATTCCTTTTTCCACCGTAGGCCCCTTAGCGCTCCGAATGTCCGCTTGCAGTTTCTACAGAAAGAGTGTTTCAGAACTGCTCCATCAAAGCTGGGTTCAACTCTGTTACTTGAATGCACAGATCAGAAAGAAGTTTCAGAGAATGCTTCTGTAAATTTTTTATTTGAAGCTATTCCTTTTTCCACTATAGACTCCTTAGCGCTCTCTGCTAGTTGAATGCACTGATCAGAAAGAAGTTTGACAGAATGCTTCTGTGTAGTTTTTATTTAAAGGTATTCCTTTTTTCACTATATGCCCCTTAGCGTTCCGAATGTCCGCTTGCAGTTTCTACAGAAGGAGCGTTTCAGAACTGCTCAATCAAAGGTAAGGTTCAACTCTGCTAGTAGAATGCATAGATCAGAAAGTAGTTTCACGGAATGCTTCTGTGTAGTTTTCATTTGAAGATAACACTTTTTCCACTATAGGCCCCTTGCGCTCGGAATGTCTGCTTGCAGTTTCTACAGAAAGA
This sequence comes from Nomascus leucogenys, assembly GCF_006542625.1. Classification (NCBI taxonomy): domain Eukaryota; kingdom Metazoa; phylum Chordata; class Mammalia; order Primates; family Hylobatidae; genus Nomascus; species Nomascus leucogenys. Next base: position 28,788 of record NW_022097668.1, read on the forward strand.
GTGTTTCAAAACTCCTCAATCAAAAGTAAGGGTCAACTCTGCTATTTGAATGCACAGATCACGAAGAAGTTTCACAGAATGCTTGTGTAGTTTTTATTTGAAGATATTCCTTTTTCCACTATAGGCCCCTTATCGCTCTGAATGTCCTCTTGCAGTTTCTACAGAAAGAGAGTTTCAGGACTTTTCCATGAAAAGCAAGGTTCAACTCTGCTAGTTGAATGCACAGATCAGAAAAAAGTTTCTCAGAATGCTTCTGTGTTGTTTTTATGTGAAGACATTCCTTTTTCCACTATAGGCCTATTTGCGCTCCGAATGTTTGCTTGTAGTTTCTACAGAAAGAGTGTTTCAAAACTCCTCAATCAAAAGTAAGGTTCAACTCTGCTTGTTGAATGCACAGATCAGAAAAAAGTCTTGCAGAATGCTTCTGTGTAGTTTTTATTTGAACATATTCCTTTTTCCACTAAAGGACCCTTAGGTCTCCGATTGTCCGCTTTCAGTTTCTACAGAAAGAGTGTTTCAGAACGGCTCAATCAAAAGTAATGTTCAACTCTGCTACTTGAATGCACAGATCAGAAAGAAGTGTCACAGAATTCTTCTGTGTAGTTTTATTTTGAAGATATTACTTTTTCCACTATAGGCCACTTAGCGCTCCAAATGTCCGCTTACAGTTTCTACAGAAAGAGAGTTTCAGAACTTCTGAATAGAAAATAAGGTTCAACTCTGTTAGTTGAATGCACAGATCAGTAAGAAGTTTCGCAGAATGCATCTGTGTAGTTTTTATTTGAAGATATTCCTTTTTCCACTGTAGGCCCCATAGCGCTCTGAATGTCCACTTGCAGTTTCTACAGAAAGAGAGTTTCAGAACTTCTCAATCAAAAGTAAGGTTCCACCCCATTAGTTGAATGCACAGATAACACAGGAGTTTCGCAGAATGCTTCTGTGTAGTTTTTATTTTACGATCTTGCTTTTTCCACTATAGGCCCCTTAGCCCTCCGAATGTCCGCTTGCAGTTTCTACAGAAAGAGTGTTTCAAAACTCATCAATCAAAAGAAAGGTTCAACTCTGCCAGGTGAATGCACAAATAAGAAAGAATCTCGCAGAATGCTTCTGTGTAGTTCTAATTTGAAGATATTCCTTTTCCACTAAAGGCCCCTTAGCGCTCTGAATATCCGCTTGCAGTTTCTATAGAAAGAGTGTTTCAGAACTGCTCAATCAAAGTAGGGTTCAACTCTGTTAGTTGAATGCACAGATCAGAAAGAATTTTCAGAGAATCCTTCTGTGTAGTTCATATTTGAAGCTATTCCTTTTTGCACTATAGATCCCTTAGCCATCCGAATGTCTGCATGCGATTTCTACAGAAAGCATGTTTCCGAACTGCTCAATCAAAAGTAAAGTTCAACTCTGCTAGTTGAATGCACAGATCAGAAAGAAGGTTCACAGAATGCTTCTGTGTAGTTTTTATTTGAAGATATTACTTTTTTCACTATATGCCCCTTAGTGTTCCTAATGTCCGCTTGCAGTTTCTACAGAAAGAGTGTTTCACAACTCCTTAATCAAAAGTAGCCTTCAACTCTGCTAGTTGAATGCATAGATCAGTAAGAAGTTTCGCAGAATGCTACTGTGTAGTTTTTATTTGAAGATAATCCTTTTTCCACTATAGGCCCCTTTGCGATCCGAATGTCCGCTTGTAGTTTCTACAGAAAGAGTGTTTCAAAACTCCTCAGTCAAAAGTAAGGTTCAATTCTGATAGCTGAATACACAGATCAGAAAGAAGTCTCGCAGAATCATTCTGTGTGGCTTTTATTTGAAGATATTCCTTTATTCTCTATAGGCCCCTTAGCGCTCCGAATGTCGGCTTCCAGTATCTACAGAAAGAGAGTTTCAGAGGTTCTCAATGTAAAGTAAGTTTAAACTCTGTTAGTTGAATGCACAGATCAGAAAGAAGTTTCAAAGAATGCTTCTGTGTAGTTTTTATTTGACGATATTTCTTTTTCCACTGTAGGCCCCTTAGCGCTCTGAATGTCCGATTCCAGTTTCTACAGAAAAAGAGTTTCAGAGCTTCTCAATCAAAAGTAAGGTTCAACTCTGTTAGTTGAATGCACAGATCAGAAAGAAGTTTCACAGAATTTATCTCTGTAGTTTTTATTTGAAGGTATTCCTTTTTCCACTATATGCCAGTTAGCACTCAGAATGTCCGCTGGCAGTTTCTACAGAAAGAGTGTTTCATAACTGCTCAATCAAAGGTAAGATTCAGCTCTGTTAGTTGAATGCACACATCAGAAAGTAGTTTCGCAGAATGCTTCTGTGTAGTTTTTATTTGAAGTTATTTCATTTTCCTCAATTGGCCCCTTAGTGCTCCGAATGTCCACTTGCAGTTTCTACAGAAAGAGCGTTTCAAAACTCCTCAATGAAAAGTAAGGTTCAACTCTGACAACTGAATGCACAGATCAGAAAGAAGTCTCGCAGAATGCTTCTGTGTAGTTTTTATTTGAAGATATTCCTTTTTCCACCATAGGCCCCTTAGCGCTCCGAATGTCCACTTCCAGTTTCTACAGAAAGAGATTTTCAGAAATGCTCAATCAAAAGTGAGGTTCAACTAGGCTAGTTGAATGCACAGATCAGAAACCAGTTTCGCAGAATGCTTCCGTGCAGTTTTTATTTGAAGATATTCCTTTTTCCAATACAGGCCCCTTAGCGCTCCAAATGTCCGCTTGCAGTTTCTACAGAAAGAGTGTTTCAAAACTCCTCAATAAACAGTAAGTTTCAACTATGCTTGTTGAATGCACAGATCAGAAAGAAGATTTGCAGAATGCTTCTGTGTAGTTTTTATTTGAAGATATTCATTTTTCCAGTATAGGCCCCTTAGCGCTCCAAATGTCCGCTTGCAGTTTCTACAGGAAGACAGTTTCAGAACTGCTGGATCAAAAGTAAGGTTCAACTCTGCTAGTTGAATGCACAGATCAAAAAGAAGTTTCGCAGAATGCTTCTGTGTAGTTTTTATTTGAAGATATACCTTTTTGCAGTAAAGGCCCATTAGCGCTCCAAATATCCGCTTTTGGTTTCTACAGAAAGAGTGTTTCAGAACTGCTCAATCAAAAGTAAGGTTCAACTCTGCAAGTTGAATGCACAGATCAGAAAGAAGTTTCACAGAATGCTTCTGTGTAGTTTTAATTTGAAGATATTCCTTTTTCCCCTATAGGCCCCATAGCACTACGAATGTCTGATTGCAGTTTCTACAGGAAGAGTGTTTCAGAACTACTCAATCAAAAGTGAGGTTCAACTGTGCTAGATGAATGCACAGATCAGAAAGAAGTTTACAAAATGCTTCTGTGTAGTTTTTGTGTGAAGATATTCCTTTTTCCACAATAGGCCATATAGTGCTCCGAATGTCTGCTTGCAGTTTCTACAGAAAGAGAGTTTCAGAACTACTCAATGAAAAGTAAGGTTCAACTCTGCTAGTTGAATGCACAGATCAGAAAAAAGTTTTGCAGAATGCTTCTGTGTAATTCATATTTGAAGGTGTTCCTTTTTCCTCTATAGTACCCTTAGCGCTCCGAATGTCCTCTTGCAGTTTCTACAGAAAGATTGTTTCAAAACTCCTCAATCAAAAGTAAGGTTCAACTCTGTTAGTTGAATGCACAGATCATAAAGAAGTCTCGCAGAATGCTTCTGTGTAGTTTTTATTTGAGGATATTTCTTTTTCCACTATAGGCCACATAGCGCTCCGAATGTCGGCTTGCAGTTTCTACAGAAAGAGAGTTTCAGTACTTCTCAATCAAAAGTAATGTTCAACTCTGCCAGTTGAATGCAGAGATCAGTACGAAGTTTAGCAGAATGGATCTGTGTACTTTTTATTTGAAGATACTCCTTTTTCCACTGTAGGCCACTTAGCGCTCAGAATGTCCGCTTGCAGTCTCTAGAGAAAGAGTGTTTCAGAACTGCTCAATCAAAAGTAAACTTCAAATCTGCAAGTTATATGCACAGATTAGAAAGAAGTTTCGCAGAATGCTTCTGTGTACTTTTTATTTGAAGATATTCCTTTTTCCACTATTGGCCCCTTAGTGCTCCGAATGTCCAATTGCAGTTTCTACAGAAAGAGTGTTTCAAAATTCCTCAATCAAAAGTAAGGTTCAATTCTGATAGCTGAATACACAGATCAGAAAGAAGTCTCGCAGAATCATTCTGTGTAGCTTTTATTTGAAGATATTCCTTTATTCACTAGGGGCCCCTTAGCACTCCGAATGTTGGCTGCCAGTTTCTACAGTAAGAGAGTTTCAGAGCTTCTAAATCAAAAGAAAGTTTAAACACTGTTAGTTGAATGCACACATCAGAAAGAAGTCTCGCAGAATGCTTCTGTGTAGTTTTTATTTGAAGATATTCCTTTTTCCACAATAGGCCCCTTAGCGTTCCGAATTTCCATTTGCAGTTTCTACAGAAAGAGATTTTCAGAACCCCTCAATCAAAAATGAGTTTCAACTATGCTAGTTGAATGCACAGATCAGAAAGAAGATTCGCAGAATGCTTCTGTGTAGTTTTTATTTGAAGTTATTAATTTTTCCAGTATAGGCCCCTTAGTGCTCGGAATGTCCGCCTGCAGTTTCTACAGGAAGACAGTTTCAGAACTGCTTAATCAAAAGTAAGGTTCAACTCTGCTAGTTGAATGCACAGATCAGAAAGAAGTTTCGCAGAATGCTTCTGTGTAGTTTTTATTTGAAGATATAAAATTTTGCAGTACAGGCCCATTAGCGCTCCAAATGTCCGCTTTCAGTTTCTACAGAAAGAGTGTTTCAGAAACGCTCAATCAAAAGTAAGGTTCAACTCTGCAAGTTGAATGCACAGATCAGAAAGAAGTTTCGCAGAATGCTTCTGTGTAGTTTTAATTTAAAGATATTCCTTTTTCAACTATAGGCCCCTTAGCGCTACGAATGTCTGATTGCAGTTTCTTCAGGAAGACTGTTTCAGCACTGCTCAATCAAAAGTAATGTTCAACTGTGCTCTTTGAATGCACAAGTCAGAAAAAAGTTTACAAAATCCTTCTCTGTAGTTTTTTTTTTGAAGATTTTACTTTTTCCACTATAGGCCCCTTAGCGCTCCGAATGTCCGCTTGCAGTTTCTACAGAAAGAGAGTCTCAGATCTTCTCAGTCAAAAGCAGGGTTCAACTCTGTGAGTTGAATGCACAGATCAGAAAGAATTTCGCCAAATGCTTCTGTGTAGTTTTTATTTGGAGATATTCCTTTTTCCACTATAGGCCCGTTAGCGCTCCGAATATCAGCGATCAATTTCTACAGAAAGAGTGTTTCAAAAATCCTCAATCAAAAGGAAGGTTTAACTCTGCTAGTTGAATGCACAGATCAAAAAGAAATTTCGCAAAATGCTTCTGTGTAGTTTTTATTACGAGATATTCCTGTTTCCAATAGAGGCCCCTTAGCGCTCCGATTATCCACTTGCAGTTTCTACAGAAAGAGTGTTTCAGAACTGCTCAAACAAAAGTAAGGTTCAACTCTGCTAGTTGAATGCAGGGATCAGAAGGAAGTTTCACAGAATGCTTCGGTGTAGTTTTTATTTGAAGATATTCCTTTTTCCGTATAGGCTCATTTGCGCTCCCAATGTCCGCTTATAGTTTCTTCAGGAAGAGTGTTTCAGAATTGCTCAATCAAAAGTAAGGTTCTACTCCGCTAAGTGAAAGCACAGATGAGAAAGAAGTTTCGCAGAATGCTTCTGTGTAGTTTTTATTCGACGATATTCCTTTTTGTACTGTAGGCCACTTAGCGCTCCGAATGTCCACTTGCAGTTTTTACAGAAAGAGTGTTTCAAAACTCCTCAATCAAAAGTAAGGTTCAACTCTGCTAGTTGAACGCACAGATCAAAAAGTAGTTTCGCAGAATGCTTCTGTGTAGTTTTTATTTGGAGATATTACTTTTTCCACTATAGGCCCCTTAGCGCTGTGAATGTCCACTTGCAGTTTATGCAGAAAGAGTGTTTCAGAACTTCTCAATCCAGAGTAAGATTCTACTCTGCTAGTTGAATTCACAGATCAGAAAGAAGTTTAGCAGAATGCTTCTGTGTAGTTTTATTTGAAGATAGTCCTTTTTCCACTAAAGGCGCCTTAGCGCTCCATATTTCTGCTTGGAGTTTCTACAGAAAGAGTGTTTCAGAAGTCCTCAATCAAAAGGAAGGTTCAACTCTGCTAGTGGAATGCACAGATCAGAAAGAAGTTTCGCACTATGCTTCTGTATACTTTTTATTTGAAGATATTCCTTTTTGCACTATTGGCCCCCTAGCGCTCTGAATGTCCGCTTGTAGTTTCTACAGAAAGAGTGTTTCAGAACTGCTCAATCAAAAGTAAATTTCAACTCTGGTAGTTGAATGCATAGATCAGAAAGAAGTTTTGCAGAATGCTTCTGTGTAGTTTTTATTTGAAGATATTCCTTTTTCCACTGTTTTCCCCTTAGCGATCCGAATGTCCGCATGCAGTTTCTACAGAAAGAGTGTTTCACAGCTGCACAATCAAACGTAAGGTTGAACCCTGCTACTTGAATACACAGATCAGTAAGAGGTTTCACAGAATGCTTCTGTGTAAATTTATTTGAACATAAAGCTTTTTCCAGTACAGGCGCATTATCGGTAAGAATGTCCGCTTGCAGTTTCTACAGAAGGATAGTTTCAGAACTTCTCAATCAAAAGTAACATTCAACTCTGTTAGTTGAATGCACAGATCAGAAAGAAATTTTGCAGAATGCTTCTGTGTAGTTTTTATATGAAGATATTCCTTTTCCCACTATAGGCCCATAAGCGCTCTGAATGTCCGCTTGCACTTTCTACAGAAAGAGTGTTTCAGAACTTCTCAATCAAAAGTAAGGTTGAACTCTGTTAGTTGAATGCAGAGATCAGAAAGAAGTTTCGCAGAATGCATCTGTGTATTTGTTATTTGAAGATATTCCTTTTTCCACTATAGGATCCTTATGGCTCCGAATGTCCGCTTGCAGTTTCTACATAAAGAGAGTTTCAGAAGTTGTCAATCAAAAGGAAGGTTCAACCTTGCTAGTTGAATTCACACATGAGAAATAAGTTTTGCAGAATGCTTAAGTGTAGTTTTTATTTGAACATATTCCTTTATCCACTACAGGCCCCTTAGCGCTCTGAGTGTCCCCTTCCAGTTTCTACAGAAAGATAGTTTCAGAACTTCTCAATCAAAAGTACGGTTCAACTCAGTTAGTTGAATGCACAGATCTGAAAGAACTTTCGCAGAATCCTTCTGTGTAGTTTTTATTTGAAGATATTCCTTTTTTCACTATAGCCCCCTTAGCACTCCGAATGTCCGCTAGCAGTTTCTACAGAAAGGGTATTTCAAAACTCCTCAATCAACAGTAAGGTTCAACTCTCCTAGTTGAATGCACAGATCAGAGAGAAGTTTCACAGAATGCTTCTGTGTAGTTTGTATTTGAAGATATTCTTTTTTCCTATATAGGCCCCTTAGCGCTCCGAATGTCCACTTGAAGTTTCTACAGAAAGAGAGTTTCAGAACAGCTGAAACAAAGGTAGGTTCAACTCTCCTAGTTGAATGCACAGATCAGAAAGAAGTTTCGCAGAATGCTTGTGTACTTTTTATTTGAAGATATTCCTTTTTCCACTATTGGTCCCTTAGCGCTCCGAGTGTCCGCTTGCAATTTCTACAGAAAGAGTGTTTCAGAACTGCTCAATCAAAAGTAAGGTTCAATTCTGCTAGTTGAATGCACAGATCTGAAAAAAGTTTCACAGAATTCTTCTGTGTAGTTTTTATTTGAAGATATTTCTTTTTCCACTACAGGCCCCTTAGGGCACTGACTGTCCTCTTGCAGTTTGTACAGTGAGAGTGTTTCAAAACACCTCAATGAAAAGTAAGGTTCTACACTGCTAGTTGAATGCACAGATCGGAAAGAATTTTCACAGAATGCTTCTCTGTAGTTTTTATTTGAAGATATTCCTTTTTCCACTACAGGCCCCTTAGTGCTCCGAATGTCCGCTTTCAATTTCTACAGAAGGAGTGTTTCAAAACTCCTCAATCAAAAGTAAGGTTCAACTCTGCTATTTGAATGCACAGATCAGAAAGAAGTTTCGCAGAATGCTTCTATGTAGTTTTTATTTGAAGATATTCCTTTTTCCACTGTAGGCCCCTTAGCATTCTGAATGTCTGCTTGCAGATTCTACAGAAAGAGTGTTTCAGAACTTCTCCATCAAAACAAAGGTTCAACTCTGTTAGTTGAATGCACAGATCAGAAAGACGTTTTGCAGAATGCTTCTGTGCAGTTTTTATTTGAAGCTATTCCTTTTTCCACTATTGGCCCCTTAGCGCTCCAAATGTCCGCTTGCAGTTTCTACAGAAAGAGTGTTTCAGAACTACACAATCAAAAGTAAGGTTCAACTCTGTTAGTTGAATGCACAGATCTGAAAGAAGTTTCACAGAATGCTTCTGTGTATTTTTAATTTGAAGATATTCCTTTTTCCACTATAGGCCCCTTAGCGCTCAGAATGTCCACTTCCAGTTTCTACAGAAAGAATGCTCCAGAACTCCTCAATCAAAAGTAATATTCAACAATGCTAGTTGAATGCACAAATCAGAAGGAAGTTTCGCAGAATGTTTCTGTGTAGTTTTTATTTGAAGATATTCCTTTTTCTACTATAGGACACTTAGCGCTCCAAATGTCCACATGCAGATTCTACAGAAAGAGAGTTTCAGAACTTCCGATCAAATGTAAGGTTCAACTCTGTTAGTTGAATGCACAGATCTGAAAGAAGTCTCACAGAATGCTTCTGCATAGTTTTTATTTCAAGATATTTCTTTTTCCACTATTGGCCACTTAGCGCTCTGAATGTCCACATGCAGTTTCTACAGAAAGAGTGTTTCAGAACTGCTCCATCAGAAGTAAGTTTCAACCCTGCTAGGTGAATGCACAGATCTGAAATTAGCTTCGCCGAATGCTTCTGTGTAGTTTTCATTTGAAGATATTCCTTTTGCAACTATAGGCCAGTAGGCGCTCCGAATGTCCGCATGCAGTTGGTAGAGAAAGAGTGTTTCAAAACTCCTCAATCAAAAGTAAGGTTCAACTCTGCTAGCTGAATGCACACATCAGAAAGGAGTTTTGCAGAATGCATATGTGTAGTTTTTATTTGAAGATATTCCTTTTTCCCCTACAGGCCACCTAGCGCTCCAAATCACCACTTGCTGTTTCTACAGAAAGAGTGTTTCAGAACTCCCCAATCAAAAGTAAGATTCAACTCTGCTAGTTGAATGTACAGATCAGAAAGAAGTTTCGCAGAATGTTTCTGTGTAGTTTTTAAGTGAAGATATTTCATTTTCCACTGTAGGCACTTTAGCGCTGCGAATGTCCACTTGCAGTTCCTACAGAAAGAGTGTTTCAGAACTGCTCAATCAAAAGCAAGGTTCAACTCCGTTAGTTGAATGCAGAGAACAGAAAGAAGTTCCACAGAATCCTTCTGTGTAATTTTTATCTTTAGATATTCCATTTTCCACTATTGGACCCTTAGTGCGCGGAATGTCAACTTTCAGTTTCTACAGAAAGAGTGTTTCAGAACTGCTCAATCAAAAGTCAGCTTCAACTCTGTTAGTTGAATGCACAGAACAGAAAGAATTCCACAGAATGCTTCTGTGTCGTTTTTATTGAAGATATTCCTTTTTCCAATCTAGGCCCCTTAGCACACCGAAGGTCCAGTTGCAGTTTCTACAGAAGAGTGTTTCAGAACTACTCAATCAAAAGTCAGCTACAACTCTGTTAGTTGAATGCACAGAACAGAAAGATGTTCCACAGAATGCTTCTGTGACAATTTACTTGAAGATATTCCTTTTTCCACTATAGGCCCGTTAGCACACAGAATGTCCAGTTGCAGTTTCTACAGAAAGAGAGTTTCAGAACTGCTCAATCAAAAGTAAGCTGCAGCTCTGTTAGTTGAATGCACAGAACAGAAAGAAGTTTCACTGAATGCTTCTGTCTAGTTTTTATTTGAAGATATTCCTTTTTCCACTATTGGTTCCTTAGCGCTCCGAAGGTCCACATGCAGTATCTACAGAAAGTGTGTTTCAGAACTGCTCAATCAAAAGCAAGCTTCAACTCTGTGAGTTGAATGCACAGAAGAGAAAGAAGTTTCACAGAATCTTCCTGTGTCGTTTTTATTTGAAGATATTCCTTTTTCCACTACAGGACCCTGAGCACTCGGAATGTCTATTTGCAGTTTCTACAGAAAGAGTTTTTCAGAACTGCTCAATCATAAGTATGCTTCACCTCTGTTAGTTGAATGCACAGAAGAGAAAGAAGTTTCACAGAATGCTTCTGTGTAATTTTTATGTGATAAAATTCATTTTTCCACTATAGGCCCCTTAGTGTTCCGAATGTCCAATTGCAGTTTCTACAGAAAGTGATTCAGAACTGCTCATTCAAAAGTAAGCTTCATCTCTGTTGGTTGAATGCACAGAACAGAAAGAAGTTTCACGGAATGCTTCTGTGTATTTTTTATTTGAAGACATTCCTTTTCCACTGTAGGCCCTTCAGCGCTCGGAAAGTCAACTTGCAGTTTCTACAGAAAGAGTGTTTCAGAACTGCTCAATCAAAAGTAAGCTTCATCTCTGTTAGTTGAATGCACAGAACAGCAAGAAGTTTCACAGAATGCTTCTGCGCAGTTTTTATTTGAAGATATTCCTTTTTCCACTACAGGCCCCTTAGCGCTCCGAATGTCCACTTGCAGTTACTACAGAAAGAGTGTTTCAGAACTGCTCAATCAAAAGTAAGCTTCATCTCTGTTAGTTGAATGCAAAGAACAGCAAGAGGTTTCACAGAATGCTTCTGCGCAGTTTTTATTTGAAGATATCCCTTTTCCCACTAGAGGCCCTTTAGCGCTCGGAATGTCAACTTGTAGTTTCTACAGAAAGAGTGTTTCAGAACTGCTCAATTAAAAGTAAGCTTCAAATCTGTTAGTTGAATGCACAGAACAGAAAGTAGTTTCACAGAATGCTTCTGTGTAGTTTTAACTTGAAGATACTCCTTTTTCCACTATAGGCCCATTAGCGCTCCGAATGTCCACTTTCAGTTTCTAAAGAGTGTTTCAGAACTGCTCAATCAAAAGTAAGCTTCAACTCTGTTAGTTGAATGCACAGAAGAGAAAGAAATTTCACAGAATGCTTCTCTGTAGTTTTTATTTGCAGATATTCCTTTTTACACTATAGGCCCCTTAGCGCTCCTATTGTCCACTTGCAGTTTCTACAGAAATGGTGTTTCAGAACTCCTGAATCAAAAGTAAGCTTCAACTCTGTTTGTTGAAAGCACAGAACAGAAAGAAGTTTCACAGAATGCTTCTGTGTAGTTTTTATTTGAAGATATTCCTTTTTCCACTATAGGCCCTTTAACCCTCGGAATGTCAACTTGCAGTTTCTACAGAAAGAGTGTTTCAGAACTGCTCAATCAAAAGTAAGCTTCAACTCTGTTAGTTGAATGGACAGAACACAAAGAAGTTTCACAGAATGCTTCTGTGCAGTTTTTATTTGAAGGTATCCCTTTATCCTCTTTAGGCCCGTTAGCGCTCCGAATGTCCAATTGCAGTTTCTAAAAAAAGGGTGTTTCAGAACTGCTCAATCAAAAGTAAGCTTGAACCCTGTTAGTTGAATGCACAGAACAGGAAGAAGTTTCACAGAATGCTTCTGTGTACTTTTTACTTGAAGATATACCTTTTTCCACTATAGGTTCCTTAGCGCTCCGAATCTCCACATGCAGTTTCTACAGAAAGTGTGTTTCAGAACTGCTCAATCAAAAGTAATCTTCAACTCTGTGAGTTGAATGCACAGAACAGAAAGAAGTTTCACAGAATGCTTCTGTGTAGTTTTTATTTGAACATATCCCTTTTTCCACTACACGCCCCTTAGCGTTCAGGATGTCCACTTGCAGTTTCTACAGAAAGAGTGTTTCAGAACTGCTCAATGAAATGTAAGCTTCAACTCTGTTAGTTGAATGCACAGAACAGAAAAAAGCTTCACTGAATGCTTCTGTGTAGTTTTTATTTGAACATATTCCTTTTTCCACTGTAGGTTCCTTAGCGCTCCGAATGTCCACGTGCAGTTTCTACAGAAAGGGTGTTTCAGAACTGCTCAATCAAAAGTAAGCTTCAGCTCTGCGAGTTGAATGCACCGAACAGAAAGAAGTTTCACAGAATCTTTCTTTGTAGTTTTCATTTGGAGACATTCCTTTTTCCACTATAGGACCCTTAGCGCCTGGAATGTCAACTTGCAGTTTCTACAGAAAGAGGGTTTCACAACTGCTCAATCAAAAGTAAGCTTCAAATCTGTTACTTGAATGCACAGAACTGAAAAAAGTTTCACAGAATGCTTCTGTGTAATTTTTATTTGTAGATATACCTTTTTCCACAATAGGCCCTTTAGCGCTCGGAGTGTCAATTTGTAGTTTCTACAGAAAGAGACTTTCAGAACTGCTCAATCAAAAGTAAGCTTCAAATCTGTTAGTTGAATGGACAGAACAGAAAGAAGTTTCACAGAATGCTTCTGTGTAGTTTTTACTTGGAGATATGCCTTTTTCCACTACAGGCCCCTTAGCGCTCCGAATGTCCACATTCAGATTCTACAGAAAGAGTGTTTCAGAACTTGTCAACCAAAAGTAAGCTTCACCTCTGTTAGTTGAATGCACAGAAGAGAAAGAAGTTTCACAGAATGCTTCTGTGTAGCTTTATTTGAAGATAATCCTTTTTACACTGCAGGCCCTTTAGCGTTCAGAATGTCAACTTGCAGTTTCTACAGAAAGAGTGTTTCAGAAGTGCTCAATCAAAAGTAAGCTTCAACTCTGTTACTTGAATGCACAGAACAGCAAGAAGCTTCACAGAATGCTTCTGTGGAGTTGGTATTTGAAGATATTCCTTTTTCCACTATGGGCCCCTTACCGCTGCGAATGTCCACTTGCAGTTTCTACAGAAAGAGTGTTTCAGAACTGCTCAATCAAAAGTAAGCTTCAACTCCATTAGTTGAATGCACAGAACAGAAAGAAGTTTCACAGAACGCTTCTGTGTAGTTTTTATTTGGAGATATATCTTTTGGCAATATAGGCCCCTTGGCGCTATGAATGTCCACCTGCAGTTTCTACAGAAAGGGTGTTTCAGAACTGCTCCATCAAAAGTAAGCTTCAACTCTGTTAATTGAATGCACAGAACAGAAAGTAGTTTCACAGAATGCTTCTGTGTATTTTTTATTTGAAGATATCTCTTTTTCCTCTATAGGCCCCTTAGTGCTCAAAATGTCCAATTGCAGTTTCTACAAAAAGGGTGTTTCACAACTGCTCAATCAAAAGTAAGCTTCAACTCTGTTAGTTGAATTGAAAGAACAGAAAGAAGTTTCACAGAATGCTTCCCTGTAGTTTTTATTTGAAGATATTTCTTTTTCCGCTATAGGCCCCTTAGCACTCCATATGTCCAATTGCAGTTTCTACAGAAAGTGTGTTTCAGAACTGCTCCATCAAAAGTAAGCGTCAACTCTGTTAGCTGAATTCACAGAACAGAAAGTAGTTTCAGAGAATGCTTCTGTGTAGTTTTTATTTGAAGATATTCCTTTTTCCACTATAGGCCCCTTAGCGCTCCGAATGTCCACATGCAGTTTCTACGGTGAGGGCGTTTCAGAACTGCTCAATCAAAAGAAAGCTTCAACTCTGTTAGTTGAATGGACAGAACAGAAAGAAGTTTCACAGAATGCTTCGGTGTAGTTTTTATTTGAAGATATTCCTTTTTCCACTATAGGCCCCTATGCGCTCGGAATGTCAACATGCTGTTTCCACAGAAAGAGTGTTTCAGAACTGCTCAATCAAAAGTAAGCTTCAACTCTGTTAGATGAATGCACAGAACAGCAATAAGTTTCACAGAATGCTTCTGTGCAGTTTTTATTTGGACATATTGCTTTTTCCACTATGGGCCCCTTAGCGCTCCAATTGTCCACTTGCAGTTTCTACAGAATGAGTGTTTCAGAACTGCTCAATCAAAAGTAAGCTTCAACTCTCTTAACTGAATGCACAGAACAAAAAGAAGTTTCACAGAATGCTTTTGTGTAGTTTTTATATGAAGATATCCCTTTTTCCAATGTAGGCTCTTTAGCGTTTGGAATGTCAACTTGCAGTTTCTACAGATAGAGTGTTTCAGAACTGCTCAATCAAATGTAAGCTTCAACTCTGTTAGTTGAATGCGCACAACAGAAAGAAGTTTCACAGAATGATTCTGTCTCATTTTTATTTGAAGATATTTCTTTTTGCACTATAAGCCCCTTAGCGCTCCGAATGTCCACATGCAGTTTCTACAGAAAGTGTGTTTCAGAACTGCTCAATCAAAAGTAAGCTTCAACTCTGTTAGTTGAATGCACAGAACAGAAAGAAGTTTCACAGAATGCTTCTGTGTAGTTAGTACTTGAAGATATTCCTTTTTCCACTATAGTCCCCTGAGCGCTCCGAATGTCCACTTTCAGTTCCTAAAGAAAGAGTGCTTCAGAACTGCTCAATCAAAAGTAAGCTTCAACTCTGTTAGTTGAATGCAGAGAAGAGAAAGTAGTTTCACAGAATGCTTCTGTGTAGTTTTTATTTGTAGATATTACTTTTTCCACTATAGGCCCCTTAGCGCTCCGAGTGTCCACTTGCAGTTTCTACAGAAAGGGTTTTTCGGAACTGCTGAATAAAAAGTATGCTTCAACTCTTTTTGTTGAATGCACAGACCAGAAAGAAGTTTCAGAGAATGCTTCTGTGTAGTTTTTATTTGAAGATATTCCTTATTCCACTGTAGGCCTTTTAACGCTCGGAATGTCACCTTGCAGTTTCTACAGAAAGAGTGTTTCAGAACTGCTCAATAAAAAGACAGCTTCAACTCTGTTAGCTGAATGGACAGAACAGAAATAAGTTTCACAGAATTCTTCTGTGCAGTTTTTATTTGAAGATATCCCTTTTTCCACTATAAGCCCCTTAGAGCTCCGAATGTCCAGTTGCAGTTTCCAAAAAAAGGGTGTTTCAGAACTGCTCAATCAAAAGTAAGCTTCAACTCTGTTAGTTGAATGCAAAGAACAGCAAGAAGTTTCACAGAATGCTTCTGTGCGGTTTTTATTTGAAGATATTCCTTTTTCCACTATGGGCCCTTTAGCGCTCCAAATATGCCCTTGCATTTTCTACAGAAAGTGTGTTTCAGAACTCCCCAATCAAAAGTAAGATTCAACTCTCTTAGCTGAATGCACAGAACAGAAAGAAGTTTCACAGAATGCTTCTGTGTAGTTTTTATTTGAAGATATTCCTTTTTCTACTATAGGCTCCTTAGCGCTCCGAATGTCCACATGCAGTTTCTACAGAAAGAGAGTTTCAGAACTGCTCAATCAAAAGTAAATTCAACTCTGTTAGCTCAATGCACAGAACAGAAAGAAGTTTCATAGAATGCTTCTGTGTAGTCTTTATTTGTAGACATTCCTTTTTCCACTATAGGCGCCTTAGCGCTCCGAATGTACAATTGCAGTTTCTACAAAAAGGGTGTTTCAGAACTGCTCAATCAAACGTAAGCTTCAACTCTGTTAGTTGAATGCACAGAACAGAAAGAAGTTTCACAGAATGCTTCTGTGTAGTTTTTAATTGAAGATATTCCTTTTTATACTGTTGGCCCCTTAGTGCTCCGAATATCCACATGCAGTTTCTACAGAAAGAGAGTTTCAGAACTACTCAATCAAAAGTAACCTTCAACTCTGTTAGTTGAATGCACAGAACAGAAAGAAGTTTCTCAGAATGCTTCTGTGTAGTCTTTATTTGAAGATATTCCTTTTTCCCCTATAGGCTCCTAAGCGTTCCGAATGTCCAATTGCAGTTTCTACAAAAAAGGGGTTTCAGAACTCCTCAATCAAAAGTGTGCTTCAACTTTGTTAGTTGAATGCACAGAACGGAAAGAAGTTTCACGGAATACTTCTGTGTAGTTTTGGTTTGAAGATATCACTTTTTCCACTATAGGCCCCTTAGTGTTCAGAATGTCCACTTGCAGTTTCTACAGAAAGAGTGTCTCAGAACTGCTCAATCAAAAGTGAACTTCAACTCTGTTAGTTGAATGCACAGAACAGAACGAAGTTTCACACAATTTTTCTGTGTAGTTTTTATTTGAAGATAGTCCTTTTTCCACTATAGGCCACTTAGCACTGAGAATTTCCACTTGGAGTTTCTACAGAAAGAGATGTTTAGAACTGCTCAATCAAAAGTAAGCCTCAACTCTGTTAGTTGAATGCACAGAAGAGAAAGAAGTTTCACAGAATGCTTCTGTGTAGTTTTTATTTTTAGATATTACTTTTTCCACTATAGGCCCCTTAGCGCTCCTAATGTCCAACTGCAGTTTCTACAGAAAGAGTGTTTCAGAACTGCTCAATGAAAAGTAAGCTTCAACTGTGTTACTTGAATGCACAGAACAGAAAGAGGTTTCACAGAATGCTTCTCTGTAGTCTTTATTTGAAGATTTCCCTTTTTCCGCTATAGTCCCCTTAACGCTCCCAATGTCCAATTGCAGTTTTTACAAAAAGGGTGTTTCAGAACTGATCAATCAATTGCAAGCTTCAACTCTGTTAGTTGAATGCACAGAACAGAAAGAAGTTTCACAGAATGCTTCTGTGTAGTTTTTATTTGAAGATATTCCTTTTTCCACTATAGGTTCCTTAGCGCTCCAAATGTCCACATGCAGTTTCTACAGAAAGTGTGTTTCTGAAATGCTCAATTGAAAGTAAGTTTCAAATCTGTGAGTTGAATGCACAGAAGAGAAAGAAGTTTCACAGAATCTTTCTGTGTAGTTTTTATTTGGAGATATTCGTTTTTCCACTACGGGACCCTTAGTTTTCGGCACAGAACAGAAATAATGCACAGAACAGAATGCTTCTGTGTAGATTTTATTTGAAGGTATTCCTTTTTCCACTATAGGACCCTTAGCGCTCCCAATGTCCACATGCAGTTTCTACAGAAAGTGTGTTTCAGAACTGCTCAATCAAAAGTAAGCTTCAACTCTGTTAGTTGAATGCACAGAACAGAAAGAAGTTTCACAGAATGCTTCTGTGTAGTTTTTATTTGAAGATATACCTTTTTGCACAATAGGCCCTTTAGCGCTCGGAATGTCAACTTGTAGTTTCTACAGAAAGATTGTTTCAGAACTGCTAAATCAAAAGTAAGCTTCAGCTCATTTAGGTGAAGGCACTGAACAGAAAGAAATTTCACAGAATCCTTCTGTGTAGTTTTTTTTGAAGATAACCCTTTTTCCACTATATTCCCTTTAACGCTCAAAATATCAACCTGCAGTTTCTACAGAAAGAGTGTTTCTGAACTGCTCAATCAACAGTAAGCTTCAACTCTGTTAGTTGAATGCACAGAACAGAAAGTAGTTTCACACAATGCTTCTGTGTCGTTTTTATTTGAAGATATTACTTTTAATAGTTTAGGCCCCCTAGCGCTCCGAATGTCCACTTGCAGTTTCTACAGAAAGAGTGTTTCAGAACTGCTCAATCAAAAGTAAGCTTCATCTCTGTTAGTTGAATGCACAGAAGAGAAAGAAGTTTCACAGAATGCTTCTGTGTAGTTTTTATTTGAAGATATTCCTTTTTCCACCATTGGCCCCATAGCAATCCGAATGACCACTTGCAGTTTCTACCGATAGAATGTTTCAGAACTCCTCAATCAAAAGTAAGCTTCAACTCTCTTTGTTGAATGCACAGAACAGAAAGAAGTTTCACAGAATGCTTCTGTGTAGTCTCTATTTGAAGATATCCCTTTCTCCACTAAATGCCCCTTAGCGCTCCGAATGTCCAATTGCAGTTTCTACAAAAAGGGTGTTTCAGAACTGCTCAATCAATGTACGCTTCAACACTGTTAGTTGAATGCACAGAACAGAAAGAAGTTTCACAGAATGCTTCTGTGTCATTTTTAATTGAAGACATTCCATTTTCCCCTATAGGCACCTTAGCACACCGAATGTCCAGTTGCAGTTTCTACAGAAAGAGTGTTTCAGAACTGCTCAAACAAAACTAAGCTTCAGCTCTGTTAGTTGAATGCACAGAATAGAAAGAAGTTTCACAGAATGCTTCTGTGTAGTTTTTATTTGAAGATATTCCTTTTTCCACTATTGGCCCCATAGCAATAAGAATGTCCAATTGCAGTTTCTACAAAAAGGGTGTTTCAGAACTGCTCAATCAATGTATGCTTCAACTCTGTTAGTTGAATGCACAGAACAGAAAGAAGTTTCACAGAATGCTTCTGTGAAGTTTTTATTTGAAGATATTCTTTTTCCACTGTAGGCCTTTTAGCGCTACAAATGTCAACTTGCAGTTTATACAGAAAGAGTGTCTCAGAGCTGCTCAATGAAAAGTAAGCTTCAACACTGTTATTTGAAAGGGCAGAACAGCAAGAAGTTTCACAGAATGCTTCTGTGCAATTTTTATTTGAAGATATTCCTTTTTCCACTATGGGCCCCTTTGATCTCTGAATGTCCACTTGCAGTTTCTACAGAAGGAGTGTTTCAGAACTGCTCAATCAAAAGTAAGCTTCAACTCTCAACTGAATGCACAGAACAGAAAGAAGTTTCACAGAATGCTTCTGTGTAGTTTTTATTTGAAGATATCCCTTTTTCCACTATAGGCCCCTTAGCCCTCCGAATGTAAAATTGAGTTTCTAAAAAAAGGGTGTTTCAGAAATGCTCAATCAAAAGTAAGCTTCAACCCTGTTAGTTGAATGCACAGAACGGAAAGAAGTTTCACATGATGCTTCTGTGTAGTTTTTATTTTAAGATATCCCTTTTTCCACTATAGGCCCTTTAGCATTCAGAATGTCTACTTGCAGTTTCTACAGACAGAGTGTCTCAGAACTCCTAAATCAAAAGTAAGCTTCAACTGTGTTAGTTGAATGCACAGAACAGAAAGAAGTTTCACAAAACGCATCTGT
The DNA here is from genome assembly GCF_006542625.1 of Nomascus leucogenys. NCBI lineage: Eukaryota > Metazoa > Chordata > Mammalia > Primates > Hylobatidae > Nomascus > Nomascus leucogenys. The sequence continues at coordinate 47,745 of NW_022097668.1, forward strand.
GTAATTTTTATTTCAAGATATCCATTTTTCCACTATTGGCCCTTTAGAGCTCGGAATGTCAACTTGCAGTTTCTACAGAAAGAGTGTTTCAGAACTGCTCAATCAAAAGTAAGCTTCAAATCTGTTAGTTGAATGCACAGAAGAGAAAGAGTTTTCACAAAAGTCTTCTGTGTAGTTTTTATTTGGGGTTATTCCTTTTCCCACTATAGGACCGTCAGCGCTCGGAATGTCAACTTGCGGTTTCTACAGAAAGAGTGTTTTAGAACTGCTCAATCAAAAGTAAGCTTCAACTCTGTTAGTTGAATGCACAGAACAGTAAGAAGTTTCAGAGGATGCTTCTGGGTCGTTTTTACTTGAAGATATTCCTTTATCCACTATAGGCCCCTTAGCAAACTGAATGTCCAGTTGCAGTTTATACAGAAAGAGTGTTTCAGAAATGCTCAATCAAAAGTAAGCTTCAGCTCTGTTAGGTGAATGCACAGAACAGAAGGAAACTTTACAGAATGTTTCTATGTAGTTTTTTTTTGAAGATATCCCTTTTTCCTCTATTTTCCCTTTAGCGCTCGGAATATCAACCTGCAGTTTCTACAGAAAGAGTGTTTCAGAACTGCTCAATCAAAAGTAAGCTTCAACTCTGGTAGTTGAATGCACAGAAGAGAAAGAAGTTTCACACAATGCTTCTGTGTCGTTTTGATTTGGAGATATGTCTTTTTCCACAATAGTCTCCTTAGCGTTCAGAATGTCTACTTGCAGTTTCTACAGGAAGAGTGTTTCAGAACTGCTCACTCAAAAGTAAGCTTCATCTCTGTTAGTTGAAATCACAGAACAGAAAGAAGTTTCACTGAATGCTTCTGTGTAGTTTTTATTTGAAGATATTTCTTTTTCCACAATAGGACCCATAGCGCTCTCAATGTCTACATGAAGTTTCTACAGAAAGTGTGTTTCAGAACTGCTTAATCAAAAGTAATCTTGAACTCTGTTAGTTGAATGTACAGAACAGAAAGAAGTTTCACAGAATCCTTCTGTGTAGTTTTTATTTGGATATATTCCTCTTTCCACTATAGGACCCTTAGCGCTCGAAATATCAACTTGCAGTTTCTACAGAAAGAATGTTTCAGAACTGCTCCATGAAAAGTAAGCTTCAGCTCTGTTAGTTGAATGCACAGAACAGAAAGAAGTTTCACAGAATGCTTCTGTGTAGTTTTTAATTGAGGATACTCCTTTTTCTACTATAAGCCCCTTAGCGCTCTGAATGTCCACATGCAGTTTCTACAGAAAGAGAGTTTCAGAACTGCTCAATCAAAAGTAAGCTTCGACTCTGTTAGTTGAATGCACAGAAAAGAAAGAAGTTTCACAGAATGCTTCTGTGTAGTTTTTATTTGAAGATATCCCTTTTTCCAGTATAGGCCCCTTACCGTTCAGAATGTTCACTTGCAGTTTCTACAGACAGTGTGTCTCAGAACTGGTCAATCAAAAGTAAGTTTCAACTCTGTCAGTTGAATGCACAGAACAAAAAGAAGTTTCACAGAATACTTCTGTGTAGTTTTTATTTGAAGATATTCCTTTTTCCACTATAGGTTCCTTAGCGCTCCGAATTTCCACATTCAGTTTCTACAGAAAGTGTGTTTCAGAACTGCTCAATCAGAAGTAAGCTTCAAACCTGTGAGTTGAATGCACAGAACAGAAAGAAGATTCACGGAATCTTTCTGTGTAGTTTTTATTTGGAGATATTCCTTTTTCCACTATAAGACAATTAGCACTCGGAATGTCAACTTGCAATTTCTACAGAAAGAGTGTTTCAGAACTGCTCAATCAAAAGTAAGCTTCAACTCTGTTAGTTGAATGTACAGAATAGAAAGAAGATTCACAGAATGCTTCTGTGTAGTTTTTATTTGAAGATATTACTTTTTCCACTATAGGCCCCTTAGTGCTCCGAATGTCCACATGCAGTTTTTACAGAAAGTGTGTTTCAGAACTGCTCAATCAAAAGTATCATTCAACGCTGTTAGTTGAATGCACATAACAGAAAGAAGTTTCACAGAATCCTTCTGTGTAGTTTTTATTTGGAGATATTCCTTTTTCCACTATAGGACCCTTAGCGCTCGGAATGTCAACTTGCAGTTTCTACAGAAAGAGACTTTCAGAACTGCTCAATCAAAAGTAAGCTTCTACTATGTTAGTTGAATGGACACAAAAGATTGAAGATTCACAGAAAGCTTCTGTGTAGTTTTTATTTGTAGATATTCCTTTTTCCATTATAGGCCCCTTAGCCTTAAGAATGTCCACTTTCAGTTTTAAAGAAAGAGTGTTTCAGAACTGCTCAATTAAAGTAAGCTTCAACTCTGTTAGCTGAATGCACAGAACAAAAAGAGGTTTCACAGAATACTTCTGTGTAGTTTTTTTTTGGAGATATTTCTTTTTCCACTATAGGCCCCTTGGTGCTCCGAATGTCCACTTGCAGTTTCTACAGAAAGAGTGTTTCAGAACTGTTCAATCGAAAGTAATCTTCAACTCTGTTAGTTGAATGCTCAGAACCGAAAGAAGTTTCACAGAATGCTTCTGTGTAGCTTTTACTTGAAGATATCCCTTTTTCCACTATAGGCCCCTTAGCATTCAGAATGTCTACTTGCAGTTTCAACAGAAAGAGTGTTTCAGAACTGCACAATAAAAAGTAAGCATCAATTCTGTTAGTTGCATACAGAGAACAGAGGGAAGTTTCACAGGATGCTTCTGTGTAGTTTTTATTTGAAGATATCCCTTTTTCCACTACAGGCCCCTTAGCGCTCCGAATGTCCACTTGCAGTTTCTACAGAAAGAGTGTTTCAGAACTGCTCAATCAAAAGGAAGCTTCAACTCTGTTAGTTGAATGCACTGAACAGAAAGAAGTTTCACAGAATGCTTCTGTGTAGTTTTTAATTG
>NW_022097669.1:0-46787 GCF_006542625.1 Nomascus leucogenys
GGGCAGTATGGCCATTTTCATGATATTGATTCTTCCAACCCATGAGCATGGAATTTTTCCATTTGTTTGTGTCTTCTCTTATTTCTTGAGCAGTGGTTTGTAGTTCTCCTTGAAGAGGTCCTTCATCCCTTGTAAGTTGTATTCTAGTATTTTATTCTCTTTGTAGCACAGTGAATGGGAGTTCACTCATGATTTGGCTCTCTGTTGTTATTGGTGTAAGAATGGTTGTGATTTTGCACATTGATTTTGTATCCTGAGACTTTGCTGAAGTTGCTATCAGCTTAAGGAGATTTTGGGCTGAGACAATGGGGTTTTCTAATATACAATCATGTCATCTGCAAACAGGGACAATTTGACTTCCTCTTTTCCTAATTGATATACTCCTGCCTGATTGCCTGGCCAGAACTTCCAGCATTATGTTGAATAGGAATGGTGAGAGAGGCATCCCTGTCTTGTGCCAGTTTTCAAGGGAATGCTTCCAGTTTTTGCCCATTCAGTATGATATTGGCTGTGGGTTTTCGTAGATAGCTCTTATTATTTTGAGATACTTTCCATCATACCTAATTTATTGAGAGTTTTTAGCATGAAGGTTGTTGAATTTTCAAAGGCCTTTTCTGCATCTATTGAGATAATCATGTGGTTTTTGTTTGGTTCTGTTTATGTGATGGATTACATTTATTGATTTGCGTATGTTGAACCAGCCTTGCATCCCAGGGATGAAGCCCACTTGATTGGTGGATAAGCTTTTTGATGTGCTGCTGGATTCGGTTTGCCAGTATTTTATTGAGGATTTTTGCATCAATGTTCATCAAGGATATTGGTCTGAAATTTTCTTTTTTGGTTGTGTCTCTGCCAGGTTTTGGTATCAGGATGATGCTGGCTTCATAAAATGTGTTAGGGAGGATTCCCTCTTTTTCTATGATTGGAATATTTCAGAAGGAATGGTACCAGCTCCTTGTACCTCTGGTAAATTCGGCGTGAATCCATCAGGTCCTGGACTTTTTTGGTTGGTAAGCTATTATTGCCACAATTTCAGAACCTGTTATTGGTCTATTCAGGATTCACTTCTTCCTGGTTTAGTCTTGGGAGGGTGTATTGTCAGGAATTTATCCATTTCTTCTAGATTTTCTAGTTTATTTGCATAGAGGTGTTTGTAGTATTCTCTGATGGTAGATTGTATTTCTTGGGATCGGTGGTGATATCCCCTTTTCATTTTTTATTGCATCTATTTGATTCTTCTGTCTTTTCTTTTTATTAGTCTGGCAGCAGTCTATCAATTTGTTGATCTTTTCAAAACCAGCTCCTGGATTCATTAATTTTTTGAAGGGTTTTTGTGTCTCTATTCCTCAGTTCTGCTCTGATTTAGTTATTTCTGCCTTCTGCTAGCTTTTGAATTGTTTGCTCTTGCTTCTCTAGTTCTTTTAACTGTGATGTTAGGGTGTCGATTTTAGATCTTTCCTGCTTTCTCTTGTGGGCATCCAGTGCTATAAATTTCCCTCTACACACTGCTTTAAATGTGTCCCAGAGATTCTGGTACGTGTTGTGTCTTTGTTCTCATTCATTTCAAAGAACATCTTTATTTCTGCCTTCATTTCGTTATGTACCCAGTAGTCATTCAGGAGCAGGTGTTTCCATGTAATTGTGCGTTTTGCATGAGTTTCTTAATCCTGAGTTCTAATTTGATTGCACTGTAGTCTGAGAGACTGTTTGTTATGATTTCGTTCTTTTGCATTTGCTGAGGAGTAATTACTTCCAATTATGTGGTCAATTTTAGAGTAAGTGTGATGTGGTGCTGAGAAGAATGTATATTCTGTTGATTTGGGGTGGAGAGTTCTGTAGATGTCTATTATGTGGTCAGTTTTAGAATAAGCGTGATGTGGTGCTGAGCAGAATGTATATTCTGTTGATTTGGGGTGGAGAGTTCTATAGATGTCTGCTTGGTCCAGAGCTGAGTTCACATCCTGGATATCCTTGTTAATTTTCTGTCTCGTTGATCTGTCTGTGTTGACAGTGGGTGTTAAAGTCTCCCAGTATAATTGTGTGGGAATCTAAGTCTCTTTGTAGGTCTCTAAGAACTTGCTTTATGAACGTGGGTGCTCCTGTATTGGGTACATATATATTTAGGATAGCTAGCTCTTCTTGTTGCATTGATCCCTTTACCCTTATGTAATGCCCTTCTTTGTCACTTTTGGTCTTTGTTGGTTTAAAGTCTGTTTTATAAGAGACTAGGATTGCAACCCCTGCTTTTTTTTTGCTTTCCATTTCCTTGGTAAATATTCCTCCATCCCTTTATTTTGAGCCTATGTGTGTCTTTGCACATGAGATGGGTCTCCTGAATACAGCACACCAATGGGTCTTGACTCTATCCAATTTGCCAGTCTGTGTCTGTTAATTGGGGCATTTAGCTCATTTACATTTAAGGTTAACACTGTTATGTGTGAATTTGATTTTGTCATTATGATGGTAGCTGGTTATTTTGCCCGTTAGTTGATGCAGTTTCTTCATAGTGTCGATGGTCTTTACAAGTTGGTATGTTTTTTGCAGTGGCTGGTACCGGTTGTTCCTTTCCATGTTTAGTGTTTCCTACAGGAGCTCTTGTAAGGCAGGCCTGGTGGTGACAAAATCTCTCAGCATTTGCTTGTCTGTAAAATATTTTATTTCTCCTTAGCTTATGAAGCGTAATTTGGCTGGATGTGAAATTCTGGGTTGAAAATTTTTTTATTTAAGAACGTTGAATATTGGCCCCCACTCTCTTCTGGCTTGTAGGGTTTCTGTCAAGAGATCTGCTGTTAGTCTGATGGGTTTCCCTTTGTGGGTAACCTGAGCTTTCTCTCTGGCTTCCCTTAACATTTTTTCCTTCATTTCAACCTTGGTGAATCTGATAATTATGTGTCTTGGGGTTGCTCTTCTCGAGGAGTATCTTTGTGGTGGTCTCTGTATTTCCTGAATTTGAACATTAGCCTGCCTTCTTAGGTTGGGGAAGTTCTTCTGAATAATATCCTGAAGTGTTTTCCAACTTGGTTCCATTCTCCCTGTCACTTTCAGGTACACCAATCAAATGTAGATTTGGTCTTCTCACATAGTCCCATATTTCTTGGGGGCTTTCTTTTCACTCTTTTTTCTCTAATCTTGTCTTTTGCTTTATTTCATTGAGTTCATTTTCAATCTCTGATATCCTTTCTTCTGCTTGATCGATTCGGCTATTGATACTTGTATATGCTTCATGCACTTCTTGTGCTATGTTTTTCAGCTCCATCAAGTCATTTATGTTTTTCTCTAAAGTGGTTATTCTAGTTAGCAATTCATCTAACCTTTTTTCAAGGTTCTTAGCTTCCTTGCATTGGGTTAGAACGTGCTCCTTTAGTTCAGAGGAGTTTGTTATTTCCCGCCTTCTGAAGCCTCTTCTGTCAGTTCGTCAAATTCATTCTCTGTCCAGTTTTGTTCTCTTGCTGGCAAGGAGTTGTGATCCTCTGGAGGAGAAGAGGCATTCTGGTTTTTGGAATTTTCGGCCTTTTTGCACTGGTTTCTTCCCATCTTTGTGGATTTATCTACCTTTGGCCTTTGAGGTCAGTGCCCTTCGGATGGGGTCTCTGAGTGGACATCCTTTTTGTTGATGTTGCTACTATTCCTTTCTGTTTGTTACTTCTCCTTCTAACAGTCAGGCCCCTCTTCTGCAGGCCTGCTGGAGTTTGCTGGAGGTCCACTCCAGACCCTGTTTGCCTGAGTATTACCAGTGGAGGCTGCAGAACAGCAAAGATTGCTGCCTGTTTTTTCCTCTGGAAGCTTTGTCCCAGAGTGGCACCTGCCAGTTGCCAGCGAGAGCTCTCCTATATGAGGTGTCTGTTGGCCCCTACTGGGAGGTGTCTTCCAGTCAGGATACACGGGGGTCAGGGACCCACTTGAGGAGGCAGCCTGTCCGTTATCAGAGCTCGAATGCTGTGCTGGGAGATCTGCTGCTCTCTTAAGAGCTGTCAGGCAGGGACGTTTAAGTCTGCTGAAGCTGCACCTGCAGCTGCCCCTTCCCCTGGGTGCTCTGTCCCAGAGAGATGGGGGTTTTATCTGTAAGTCCCTGACTGAGGCTGCTGCCTTTTTTTCATGCCTAGAGAGCCAGTCTGGCCACAGCGGCCTTGCTGAGCTGTGGTGAGCTCCGCCCAGTTCAGACTTACAGGAGAGGCTTTGTTTAGACTGTGTGGGCAAAACCACCTACTCCATCCTTAGCAATAGTGGATGCCCCTCCCCCTACAAAGCTTGAGCATTCTAGGTCCACCTCAGACTGCTGTGCTAGCAGCAAGAATTTCAAGCCAGTGGATCTTAGCTTGCTGGGCTCTGTGGGGGTGGGACCTGCCGAGCCAGGCACTGGAGGGAATTTCCTGGTCTGCCGGTTGTGAAGACCATGGGAAGAGTGCAATATCTGGGCCGCAGTGCACTGTTCCTCGCGGTACAGTCTCTCAAGGCTACCCTTGGCTAGGAATGGGAAATCCCCTGACCCCTTGTGCTTCCCGGGTGAGGCAGTGCCCCACCCTGCTTCGGCTTGCCCTCTGTGGACTGCACCCACTGTCCAACCAGTCCCAATGAGATGAACTGGGTACCTCAGTTGGAAATGCAGAAATCACCTGCCTTCTGCATCAGTCTTGCTGGGAGCTGCAGACCAGAGCTGTTCCTATTCGGCCATCTTGACAGCCACTGAGAATTGTTAAAAAAAAAAAAAAAAAAGCTCTGGCTAGCCATATGCAGGAAGCGGAAACTGGACCCCTTCCTTACACCTTATACAAAAATTAACCCAAGATGGATTAAAGACTTAAACGTAAGACCTAAAACCATAAAAATCCTAGAAGAAAACCTAGGCAATACCATTCAGGACATAAACATGGGCAAAGACTTCATGACTAAAACACCAAAAGCAATGGCAACAAAAGCTAAAATTGACAAATGGGATCTAATTAAACTAAAGAGCTGCTGCACAACAAAAGAAACTATCATCAGAGTGAACAGACGACCTACAGAATGGGAGAAAATTTTTGCAATCTATCCATCTGACAAAGGGCTAATATCCAGAATCTACAAAGAACTTAAATTTACAATTTAAAAAAAAAACATCAAAAAGTGGGTGAAGGATATAAACAGACACTTCTCAAAAGAAGACATTTATTTGGCCAACAAACATATGAAAAAAAGCTCATCATCACTGGTCATTACAGAAATGCAAATCAAAACCTCAATGAGATACCATCTCACACCAGTTAGAATGGCGATCACTAAAAAGGCAGGAAACAACAGATGCTGGAGAGGATGTGGAGAAATAGGAACACTTTTACACTGTTGGTGGGAGTGTAAATTAGTTCAACCATTGTGGAAGACAGTGTGGTGATTCCTCAAGGATCTAGAACCAGAAATACCATTTGACCCACCAATCCCATTACTAGGTATATAACCAAAGGATTATAAATCATTCTACTGTAGACACATGTTGCTGGGCACAGTGTCTCACACCTGTAATCCCAACACTTTAGGAGGCTGAGGGCAGGTGGATCATGAGGTCAAGAGATACAAGACCATTTCCTGGCCCAACAAAAAAAAAAAAAAAAAATAGCTGGGTGTGGCGGGCATGGGCCTGTAGTCCCAGCTACTTGGAGGTTGAGGCAGGAGAATTGCTCAACCCTGGGAGGTGGAGGTTGCAGTGAGCGAGATTGCGCCACTGCACTCCAGCCTGGTGGACAGAGCGAGACTCTGTATCAAAAAAAAAAAAATGAAGAAAAGACACATGCACAGTATGTGTTTGAGGCACTATTCACAAGCTAGAAGACTTGGGAACCAACCCAAATGCCCATCAGTGATAGACTGGATAAAGAAAATGTGGTACATATATAACCATGGGAATACTATGCAGCCATAAAAAAGGATGAGTTCATTGTCTTTGCAGGGGATATGGATGAGCTGGGAACATCATTTAAGCAAACTATCACAGGAACAGAAACAAAACACCAATGTTCTCACTCATAAGTGGGAGGGAGGTGAACAACGAGAACACATGGACACAGGGGAGGGAAATATCACACACTGGGGCCTATTGGGGGTTAGGGGGCTAGGGGAGGGATGCATTAGGAGAAATACCTAATGTAAATGACAGGTTGATGGGTACAGCAAACCACCATGGCACGTGTATACCTATGTAACAAAATGCACATTCTGCACATGTGCCCAGAACTAAAGTATTAAAAAAAAAAACTGTAGTTGTAATGTTGAATGCTGCTTAACAGTCAGGCAAAATGATGACTTAAAACTACCTGTTGGATTTAACAACAAGAATTTCATTAGAGGCCTTTGCCAGAACCTTTTTAGTGACCAAGTAGGGAAGAAGACACAAAAGAAATGGCAGAGTCAGGAATATGATCAGAAATGCTCACTCCAGCACTGCTTTTTTACTACTGTACTGAAAGCCCATGCACAAAGCAAGTATAAGGATTAGAAAGAAACACAAAGTGTCATTACTTATAGATGATATACTATTTTGTAGTAGAATAATCCAAGAGAATCTGCAAGCTAGTGAGTTCAAGAATATGTAAACTCAGTTTGATTTTTGTTCTAAGTGCTCGACACATATGATTTTATTTAATCCTCTTAATAACTATGATCAACTACAATTTTCAGCCCCATTTTATTGATGAGGAAAATTGTGGTGCAGAAGGGTTAAGTAACTTGTGCAGCCACACAGCCATGCGAGTAGCAGTATGAGAATTTGAGCCCAATCGGCTGCAAGGGCCCAGCTGCCGGGGCCTATACTCTCTAAGCAACTTCTCTCCTCTATTTTCAAAGACAGAGACAGAAATAGTAATTAGAAGGGACCCAGGAGGGTTTTTTTTTTTTTTAATTTGAAGATAAGAGAATGTGAGCAGGTGGGTGAGTGAGGGTGAAGAGGGACTAATTGAAGGAACTTAGTTCGGAAGAGATTGAAAAAAAAAAAAAAGAACTTGAGAGAAGTTCAACCTTGGTCAGGAGAAATGTGCCGTTATCCTCTGACACTAGCTTAAGGGTTGTTATGTCTGAAACAAACCAGAGAGTTTGGACTAGGCATTTCTGGTCTTGTTTTGATCCTGTTGGAAGTGCCCTCTCAGTACATATTATGGGCAATGCTGCGTTAGGAGTTTCCTTTAATTTTTGTGACATATGACGCAGTTTCTTTGGCCAGAGGCTTCTCTTAGGTCAGCATACATTTCTCACTTAGTTCATCCAAGCGGTCCCTGCAGAGAGAGTTTACTACAAGGAAGATCTGTCAGGAGCACATGTATAACATCTTTTAGTCATTCTAGTTAGTTGGCTTTAGGACAAAATAAAAGCCTCCCAGCTGATGAATAAAAAGTACCTGATGTCACCTTCTTCAATGCCTCAAAGTAGCATGGGGCTACTCAAGTTTTATGATATATAAACAAAATATAAAACATTATACATTTTTAAAAATGGGATCAACACTGCTCAGGTGGCAGTTGGTCCAAAGAAAAAATAGTCAGGTACCAAACCTCTAATAAGAGAAACATTTGCATAATGGCACATCCCTGACAGATCCAAAAGGGTCTCCAAATTTTATTACTTCTGTTTTATCCTAACAACACTAATAAGTACATCATAACAGGCATTTTTTGGACAAAAAAAATCAAATACTCTTTGGGAAGTAAAACAGATTTTGATGCCTTCGAATGAATGCTGGAGGAATTTGGCAAAAGACATTCTAGCAAATGCAAAATAGCAGTCATCCAGGATACTATGTGTTTGACTCACAGCCAGTCAGGCACAGGCAAAGTCTGACGGGTTGCTTCTTTACATCACCAGAGTAACACTTAGGAGAATGTTCCAGATGTGTAAATGTTCAAAACTTGAGCTCAGACCAGACCTAAGTGGTATACAACCTGTTCAAGATTGATTTAATTGCTAGCAATTTTATATTCCTTAAGGTCTTTATGGCCTTTTGTCAGCATGGCACGGCAAGACAACAAAAATTTTAAAACCACTGGTTATGTAGAGTGCTTTTTGGGTATGGATACCATATCTTGTGACTTAGCCCCAGAAGAGTCACCTGTGACACCATGATTGCAGGCTCTTTGGGCTTGGACTGAAGTCTGGAAACTGCTGCATATGCTACATCAGAAATTTTAAATATAGTACCAGGTCTTAAGAAAAATATGGGAAAGTGAAAACAGCAGAATTCTAAACAGAATTAAGTGTTCTGATAGGCCAGTGGAAATGGGGAGCAAGCAACATTCACTGTTTCAGGGAACCCGCTTTAGGGACTGAGGTAACGAAAAGAAGGATTAGATATACAAGTGGACAGGTGGAGGGAAAATAGTTACAAGCACCCAGTTGTTAGGTTAGGGCTAGACTGAGCCTGATATAGAACTTCATCAGTATTTGACTAGGGCTTCTTAACTCGTCTCTTCCCCCTCAGCTCCCAAGTTTCAGATGCCCAAAGCCTGGAAAAGAGTTTAAATCTAAAATTAGCTGAAGTTGCTGAGATGGCAACTTGGAGGTTGGGGCACAGACTTAGGCAAGCCTTACGTCTTCCTGCTCCAGACAGTGCTAAGTAAGGGGGAAATATTTTCCTAAGATAGATGAGCACATAACCCCATTAACTCCCAAAGGAGTATGAAAGGAACATGTGCTTATTTCACAATAATCTTTTATTGCAAAATTTACTGATGCAGAAACAGAAAACTAATGCAGGTGGCAAGTGAGAGGAATGTAACTTTGTTTCCCAGCATTTAGAAGTCTGTGAACCCAAGTGTAGACCAAGTGAACCTTTTAAGACAACACATGGGTATTACTTGGTCAGGGTAACAGACCATATAAGTAGGCTAGTCAAATAATTCTAACTAGAAAAACCTGAAAAATAAATTGCCGAAAAAGGAGGTTGAATGAACAGTAATCATTCCTGTGTGATTAGTAAACTTTTAAGACCCTGTTATGGTGAATTTATATCACTGTACTTTTCAAGTAGACAACATTCAATTAGACACTGCTTAAGGAGCATATTTTTCATTGACTTTTGATTATCAAAAATGAGATCTTTCTCATGCCCAGACTATTGCCAAGGAAACAAGAAGTAACAGTTTCCACTCAGCAGCCTGGGCTAAATTCCAGAACCCCATGTGACGGGGCAGACTCCTGGAGTCTTTCTGAAACCAATATCAGAGATGCTTGTCTGTGGCCTATTGTGTTTCCTGTATAAATGCTTCATTGGGAAATTTATACTCTAGATCAAATAAATAAGAAATGAATCCTAATCACCTTTTATTGAACACTTAATAAATACCAGACAATGTGCCAAGCTTCAAACGTAAATGATCTTATTTAATTCTTACGAATCTTTAGGGACAAACTCTTTTCACCTATGTTATAGAGGAAGCTAGCCTAAGAGAGTTCAAACAACTTACCCCAACTACCCAGTTACTAAGTTTCAGAACCAGAATTTGAACTCAAGGAGTTTGATGTTTATGCCCATGATTTTAATCATTATATTCTACTGCCTTTTCTCTTCCCATTTTTTAAATTAGCTCAGAACTAAAACCATTTTGAAATATTAGAATTGTTTACTGGTTGTAATTTCTCTGTACAAAAATCTTACAAAGCCAAGTGTAAACAATGGAATAAATGAAAGCTTCAATTGAATATACACAATGAAATTATATATGAAAATATTAAGTTCATTTATGCTATATCAAAAAAGAGGCGTGAACAAAAATTATTATTTGGGATATTTATTGAAACTCCTCTTAAAAGAGAATTTACCTCTTATCAGTTTGAAAAACTTTATTTTCTTTTTTTTTTAAACTTTTAGGTTTGGAGGCACATGTGAAGGTTTTTTACACAGTAAACATGTGTTACAGGGGTTGTTGTAGATAATTATTTCATCACCCAGATATTAAGCCCAGTACCCAATAGTGATCTTTTCTGCTCCTCTCTGTCCTCCCATCCTCCCCCTTCAAGTAGACCCCAGTGTCTGTTATTTCCTTCTTTGTGTGTTTATAGGTTCTTATAATTTAGCTATAGTTAGCAAAATTAATATTTTATCATTTAGCTACCACTTATAAGTGAGACACGTGGTATTTGGTTTTCTGTAACTGTGTTAGTTTTCTAAGAATATAGCCTCCAGCTCCATCCATGTTCCTGTGAAAGACATGATCTTGTTCTTTTTTATGGCTGCATAGTATTCCATGGTGTAATAATGTACCATATTTTCTGTAGCAATCTGTCATTAATGGCATGTTAGGTTGATTCCGTTGTCTTTGCTGTTGTGAATAATGCTGGCAGGTAAACATCCACATGCATGTGTCTTATGGCCAAAATGATTTATCTTCCTCTGGGTATATAACAGTAATGGGATTGCTGGGTCCAATGGTAGTTCTGCTGTTTAGCTCTTTGTAGCGAGGAATTGCCAATACTGCTTCCCACAATGGTGAACTAAGTTTACCACTCCCACCAACAGTGTGTAAGTGTTCCCTTTTCTCCACAACCCTCACAAGCATCTGTTATATTTTGACTTTTTAGTAATAGCCATTTTGACTGGGTGTGAGATGAATATCTCCTTATGGCTCTGATTTGCAATTTCTCTAATGATCAGTGATATTGAGCTTTTTTTTCCATATGCTTGTTGGGCTGCATGTATGTCTTCTTTTGAGAAGTGTCTGGTTTGTGGTCCTTTGCCCACTTTTTAATGGGGTTATTTGTTTTTTTCTTGTAAATTTAAGTTCCTTATGGATGCTGGATATTACACCTTTGTCAGATGCATAGTTTGAAAATATTTTCTCCATTCTGTAGGTTGTCTGTTTACTCTGTGGACAGTTTCTTTTTTGCTGTGTCTGCAGAAGCTTTGAAGTTTAATTAGATCCCACTTGTCAATTTTTTGCTTTCATAGCAATTGCTTTTGGCATCTTTGTCATGAAGATCTTTGCTTGTTCCTATGTCCAGGATGGTATTGCCTAGGTTGTCTTCCAGGGTTTTCATAGTTTTGGGTTTTACAGTTATCTTTATCCATCTTGAGTTGATTTTGTGTATAATATAAGGAAGGGGGTCAGTTTCTATCTTCTGCATATGGGATACAGTTTTCCCACCAGCATTTATGGAATAGTAGAGTCTTTTCCCCATTGCTTGTTTTTGTCAGCTTTGTTGAAGATCAGATGGTCATAGATGTGCAGCCTTATTCCTAGGCTCTCGTATTCTGTTCCATTGGTCTACGTGCCTGTGTTTAAGTACCAGTACTATGCTGTTTTGGGTACTGTAGACTTGTAGTAATTATTTTCTAACCTGCTGGTTTTAAAATAAGCTTTCAAGGGACCTGATCCATAAAGATTTGCATCTATAATCTATAGAGTTGGAGGCAGAATAATCATTTTGATAAAAATGGAAGATGTCCCCATTTTTAGTTTCTCTAATGTTCAAGTAATCTTAAAGTTAAGGCAGATGTAAGGATAAGATGATTGGGGGAATATCATGAAAATAGCCATCAAATACTGGAGTACATGAAATAGGACCAAAAGGGGTTAACATTGCCATGGACTGAACATGTATGTCCCTGCAAATTTCATATATTGAAACCTAATCCCCAGTGGTGATGGTATTAGAAGTGGGGGCCTTCGGGAGGTGGTTAGGTCATGAGGATAGAGCACTCAATGATTGGGATTAATGACCTTATAAGGGGTGAAGATACCAGATTTCTCCCCTTCCACCATGTAAGGACATATTAGAAGGCACCATCTATGAACCAAGGAAGAGGGCCCTTACCAGACACCATGAATGGGCTGGGCACCTTAATCTTAGATTCTCAGCCTCCAGAAACTATGAGAAATAAATTTCTGTTGTTTATAAGCCGTCCAGGTTATGGTATTTTGTTATAGAGAGCCCAAATGGACTAAGACAACATTAATTTTGTTTTTATATTATCATAGAGAATGATGGGATAACTGTAATATCCAGTTGTGTGTGGCTTTTTTTTTCCTCTGTGGAAAGGGGCCCTGGGGCAGAACTTTATATTCTTGCACTTCTCAAGGACTTCAACCTTCATCTACACCACCTATTCTAATTATTTTTTATCACCCAAAGCAGGTAGCTGAGTGTGCAGCACCCATCCATCCAGGCAGGTGGGAGCCCAGAGCACTCCTCACTAGGATTGTAGAGCATGTGAGTGTCTAGTCATTGGCCAGAACTTTTGACTAGGGACCCAGTCAATACTGACTGACACTCCTGCATCACTTTAGGGCTCTTTTTTTTTCTTCTTTCCTGGTCTTTTTTGGAAAACCTGCTTTGGGCAAATTCTTGCTGTTTTAATAGAGAATAGATTTCTTCTGCCTATTTAGTTCAGACCATTATTCTCTCTGCCTACCTTTTTCAGACTTTGCGACTCTAAGTGTTCTCATTCAGCACTTCCTTCTTCCTCCTTTCCGTGTAACTTCAAGTGGAGGGTGACAGAAAAGACTGCAGATTTTGTGGAGACAGAGTCAAACCATGCCAAACTTCCATCTTCCTCCTCCTTCACCTTTCCTTTTTGGGGATGTAATGGGATCCATAGTATCACTGAGCTTTGCTACAAGTGGAGTTGCCATTGATTATAGTGTTTAACTAGGGAGACTAGGGAAAACATACTTGCTTTTCCTAGCATAGGGTTTTGTTTCCATTAGCCTTGAGAATGAATGAAGTTTACAGGAGCTAGAAGTTCACTGAGTCAATCCTGTTTCGCTTTATTCATCCAGGGTTTGAAGTCATTAACACATAAAGTAGTGCTGAATTAATAAATCTTGTCAGTAACACTAAGTATTTTTCAGTTGTACATTATACTGTTGTCAGGAGAAGTAAATATAAAAAAACAAACAGTAGTAGAGGGCAGAATCAGGATTTATAAATGGTGGTGCTCTGTGATTCTGCTCTTCATAGCTGTTACTTGGGCATGGGATTTTGATACATAATTCTTATTAGAGCACCAATTTCCCCTCCTTCCCCCACCCCTCACCCAGTTCAACAAAAATTAATTTTGTAAAAAAAAAAAATCAGTGTTGTAATGATCACACATGTTCATTCTCATTTAGTCTGTCTAAAGTTATGCAGGAATTCTATTAAGGAAGTACAGATTACAAAACAGCTGTCAACTTTTTTGTTTCCCATGTTCCAGTCTCTTTGAGAGCATCAGGCTACCAAGGCAGGGGAATTCGTGATTTGTTTGTTCACTTATTCATTAATTAACAAGAAACATTGGGGCTAGAATACAAAAATGAATAAAACATAGTCCATACTCAAAAAATGTATAATCCAAAGAGGCTTTTTTCATTCATAAGTTCTTTCAGTGTTTACTGATGATGTTCTTCAGGTGTTCTCACTTGCAGAATGCTGTGGGCGTGCATCAGAATCACCTGAGATGTTACTAAAAATTAGCATTGAATATGCTCCACCCAGACCTACTGAATCGGAATCTCTAAGCATCTGTTCTGTTTTAAAGCCTGACAGGGTAATTTTTAATGTTACTGCAGAGTGTTGAGAAACAAATTAGCTGGGGAAAGTACAGTGATTGAATATGTCTGCACCTCAATCCTATATAGCCTTGTGTTTTAGTTACCATGTCAGCATATGTCAGCCTGTGTCTCCACCTCAATCCTGTATAAGCTTGTATTTTAGTTACCATATTTTCTCTGTACTGTTCCCTGTTATGTTCTGTTTACTAATCCTAGCCACTAGAATACTTATAGGTTTAACAGCTTTAACACTGAAATGTATCCTGGGGCAGGTAAATAAAGTTGCTACTAAACACCAGAGTAGTTTATGGTTCAGACATCACCCAGTCTGGTCCTATTGCTGCTTTCTTATTGTGACTGCAAGGTCGAAATCCTGCCCACAGCTATCGTGGTTGTGGTTTTTTTTTTTTTTCTTCTTTGAAGCGGAAAGGATGCAGCATGTTATCCAAAGGGCCTTTAAAACGGTGACCAAATGAAGTTAAATATGGTGGCAGGAGCCATTCCATAAAGGTTACCAAACTTGTTTTAGGAGTGAAGTGGGGACTTTTTTGGCTTTGGTGCCAAAATGGAACTGCATTGTTTTTCAATGCAGGCTTTGCCTGGTATTTCTATCATAGGTTGCTAGTTGATCAGTTTCCTCTCACTATGGCCTCTTTATTCCATTCCTTCATTCAGCAAATATTTGTTGAATACCTACTTATGTCAGGCACTGTTAAAAGCAGTGGATGTAGTGGTAAATAAAATAGAAGTGGTTTAGTCTATTTCTTTGAGCCTTCCTCAGAGAAAATGTCACTTCTTTGTCAGTGTCTTTATAGCCTTTATCCTGAGCCCAGGAGAGAAAAAATTACCTAAATATTCAGTCTGGGTTTAAAGCTAAACTGATCCAATAATTCAGACAGTCCCTTGGGGTAGTGTCATAAATGATGAGCCTAGTTTCTCTTGGTCTCAGGGGCAAGGTCCCTCATCCACTTGAGTGCTGCTTGTTCTGCCGTCATTTATGGCTGAAATATGTGGCTGTAGGCTGCTTGCTCAGAACCCAGTAGCACTCTGGCTACCTGGGCCTCCCCCTTGACTTCTCGTTGCACCCCCTGAGCCTCTGGTGTCTGCCATCCGGTTCATCCTCTTATAATCTCTCAGTGTCTGTGCCTTGTGGGAACTATGGGAGCTCAGGAAACCTGAACCTCAGACGCTTCTTCTACCAGACCTGCTACAACGCTTGAGGTCACTGTTTCTGGTGCACCATGTTGTGGTGGGAGGCTGCCTGAGAGTTGATCTTCTCTAGACTCCCAACCATGAAGAAGGGAGTGGGCACTTGCCTTTGGTTTTATCCTCACTTATTTAACAAACTGATTTATCTCCAGGCTGAGGAAGTCAGTGTTGCTTTGCTGCACTTCCATCCGCATGTCTGGAAGTCTGAAGGACTTTTTTCCTACATTATATCGTTCTCTTGCCATAGACCTAGCATGGCAGTTATAGTTGGATGGAATATCTTTCTCTACACTCCCTTTTGTATGGGCATTTGGTTGATATTAGAAAAGGGAGAAAAAGTATTTTTGGAAAAGTCTTTAAGATGACTTTTTCGCTTATAAAACTACTGTCTTCCTGCATGTCATAGATTATATTTTTCTCTGCTTGTTCATTCTCCCTTCCTTTTCCATGTGATATGCAACACCTCCTAGGAGAGGAGTACACATCTTGCCCCATTGATGTTAGGCTTAAACGTGTGACTTCCTTGGCCAATGACGTGTGAACAGATATGATATAGCCACATCTGGGCAGAATTTTTTTTTTTTTTTTTTTTGAGACGGAGTCTCGCTCTGTCGCCCAGGCTGGAGTGCAGTGGCGCAATCTCGGCTCACTGCAAGCTCCGTCTCCCGGGTCACGCCATTCTCCTGCCTCAGCCTCTCCGAGTAGCTGGGACTACAGGCGCCCGCCACTACGCCCGGCTAATTTTTTTGTATTTTTTTTTAGTAGAGACGGGGTTTCACCGTGGTCTCCATCTCCTGACCTCGTGATCCGCCCGCCTCGGCCTCCAAAGTGCTGGGATTACAAGCGTGAGCCACCGCGCCCGGCCTGGGCAGAAGTTTTGAAAGTCAGCACAGGGCCAGGCGCGGTGGCTCATGCCTGTAATCCCAGCACTTTGGGAGGCTGGGGAGGGCGGATCATGAGGTCAGGAGATCGAGACCATTCTGGCTAACACGGTGAAACCCTGTCTCTACTAAAAATACGAAAAATTAGCCGGGCGTAGTGGCGGGCGCCTGTAGTCCCAGCTACTCGGAGAGGCTGAGGCAAGGAGAAATGGCGTGAACCCGGGAGACGGAGCTTGCAGTGAGCCGAGATTGCGCCACTGCACTCCAGCCTGGGCGACAGAGCGAGACTCCGTCTCAAAAAAAAAAAAAAAAAAAAAACTTCTGCCCAGATGTGGTCTATATCATATCTGTTCACACGTCATTGGCCAAGGAAGTCACACGTTTAAGCCTAACATCAATGGGGCAAGGATGTGTACTCCTCTCCTAGGAGGTGTTGCATATCACATGGAAAAGGAAGGGAATGAACAAGCAGAGAAAAATATAATCTATGACATGCAGGAAGACAGTAGTTTATAAGCGAAAAGTCATCTTAAAGACTTTTCCAAAATACTTTTTCTCCCTTTCTATATCAACCAACATGCCCATAAAAAGGGAGTGTAGAGAAGATATTCCATCCAACTATAACTGCCATGCTAGGTCTATGGCAAGAGAACGATATAATGTAGGAAAAATCCTTCCAGACTTCGACTATGCGAGATGGAAGTGCAGCAAGCAACACTGACTTCCTCAGCCTGGAGATAAATCAGTTTGTTAAATAAGTGGGATAAAACCAAAGGCCAAGTGGCCCACTCCTTCTTCATGGTTGGGAGTCTAGGAAGATCAACTTCAGGCAGCCTCCACCACAACATGGTGCACAGAACAGTGACTCAGCGTTGTAGCAGGTCTGGTGAGAAGCGTCTGAGGTTCAGGTTTCCTGAGCTCCCATAGTTCCCACAAGGCACAGACACTGAGAGATTATAAGAGGATGAACCGGATGGCAGACACACCAGAGGCTCAGGGGGCTGCAACGAGAAGTCAGGGGAGGCCCAGGTAGCCAGAGTGCTACTGGGTTCTGAGCAAGCAGCCTACAGCCACATATTTCAGCCATAAATGACGGCAGAACAAGCCAGCACTCAAGTGGATGAGGGACCTTGCCCCTGAGACCAAGAGAAACCTATGGCCATCATTTATGACACTACCCCAAGGGACTGTCTGAATTATTGGATCAGTTTAAGCTTTAAACCAGACTGGATATTTAGGTAATTTTTCTCTCCTGGGCTCAGGATAAGGCTATAAAGACACTGACAAAGAAGTGACATTTTCTCTGAGGAGGCTCAAAGAAATAGACTAAACCACTTCTATTTTATTTACCACTACATCCACTGCTTTTAACAGTGCTGACATAAGTAGGTATTCAACAAATATTTGCTGAATGAAGGAATGAATAAGAGGCCATAGTGAGAGGAAACTGATCAACTAGCAAACCTACGATAGAAATACCAGGCAGCCTGCATTGAAAAAACAATGCCAGTTCCATTTTGGCACCAAGCCAAAAAAGTCCCCACTTCACTCCTAAACAAGTTTGTAACCTTTATGGAATGGCTCTGCCACCATATTTAACTTACATTTGGGTCACCGTTTTAAAGCCCTTTGGATAACACTGCTGCATCCTTTCGCTTCAAAGAAGAAAAAAAAAAAAAACCACAACCACGAATAGCTGTGCAGGATTTCGACCTTGCAGTCACAATAAGAAAGCAGCAATAGGAACCAGACTGGGTGATGTCTGAACCAATAAACTAACTCTGGTGTTTAGTAGCAACTTTATTTTACCTGCCCCAGGATAATTTCAGTGTTAAAGCTGTTAAACCTATAAGTATTCTAGTGGCTAGGATTAGTAAACAGAACATAACAGGGAACAGTACAGAGAAAATATGGTAACTAAAATACAAGCTTATACAGGATTGAGGTGGAGACACAGGCTGACATATGCTGACATGGTAACTAAAACACAAGGCTATATAGGATTGAGGTGCAGACATATTCAATCACTGTACTTTCCCCAGTAAATTTGTTTCTCAACACTCTAGCAGTAACATTAAAATTACCTGTCAGGCTTTAAAACAGAACAGATGCTTAGAGATTCCGATTCAGTAGGTCTGGGGTGGAGCATATGCAATGCTAATTTTTAGTAACATCTCAGGTGATTCTGATGCACGGCCACAGCATTCTGCAAGTGAGAACACCTGAAGAACATCATCAGTAAACACTGAAAGAACTTATGAATGAAAAGCCTCTTTGGATTATACATTTTTTGAGTATGGACTATGTTTTATTCATTTTTGTATTCTAGCCTCCAATGTTTCTTGTAATTAATGAATAAGTGAACAAACAAATCACGAATTCCCTGCCTTGGTAGCCTGATGCTCTCAAAGAGACTGGAACATGGGAAACAAAAAAGTTGACAGCTGATGTTGTAAATCTGTACTTCCTTAATAGAATTCCTGGCATAACTTTAGACAGACTAAATGAGAATGAACATGTGTGATCATTACAACACTGATTTTTTTTTTTTACAAAATTAATTTTTGTTGAACTGGGGTGAGGGGTGGGGGAAGGAGGGGAAATTGGTGCTCTAATAAGAATTATGTATCAAAATCCCATGCCCAGAGTAACAGTATGAAGAGCAGAATCACAGAGCCACTCCATTTATAAATCCTGATTCTGCCCTCTACTGTTTGTTTATTTTTATATTTACTTCTCCTTGAGCAACAGTATAATGTACAACTGAAAATACTTAGTGTTACTGACAAGATTTATAATTCAGCACTACTTTATGTGTTAATGACTTCAAAGCCCTGGATGAATAAAGCGAACAGGGATTGACTCAGTGAAACTTCTAGCTTCCTGTAAACTTCATTCATTCTCAAGCTTAATGGAAACAAAACCCTATGCTAGGAAAAAGCAAGTATGTTTCCCTGAGTCTCCCTAGTTAAACACTATAATCAATGGCAACTCCACTTGTAGCAAAGCTCAGTGATACTATGGATCCCATTACAATCCCCAAAAAGGAGAAGGTGAAGGAGGAGGAAGATGGAAGTTTGGCATGGTTTGACTCTGTCTCCACAAAATCTGCAGTCTTTCTGTCACCCTCACACTTGAAGTTACACAGAAAGGAGGAAGAGGGAAGTGCTGAATGAGAGACACTTAAGAGTGCAAAGTCTGAAAAAGGTAGGAGAGAGAATAATGGTCTGAACTAAATAGGCAGAAGAAATCTATTCTCTATTAAAACAGCAAGAATTTGCCAAAGCAGGTTTTCCAAAAAGACCAGGAAAAGAAAGAAAGAAAAAAGAAGCCCTAAAGTGATGCAGGAGTGTCAGTCAGTATGACTGGGTCTCCTAGTCAAAAGTTCTGGCCAAGTGACTAGACACTCACATGCTCTACAATCCTAGTGAGGAGTGCTCTGGGCTCCCACCTGCCTGGATGGATGGGTGCTGCACACTCAGCTACCTGCTTGGGTGATAAAAAATAATTAGAATAGGTGGTGTAGATGAAGGTTGAAGTCCTTGAGAAGTGCAAGAATATAAAGTTCTGCCCAGGGCCCCTCTTCCACAGAGGAGAAAAAAAAGCCACACACAACTGGATATTACAGTTATCCCATCATTTCTCTATGATAATATAAAAACAAAATTAATGTTTGTCTTAGTCCATTTGGGCTTCTATAACAAAATACCATAACCTGGATGGCTTATAAACAACAGAAATTTATTTCTCATAGTTCTGGAGGCTGAGAATCTAAGATTAAGGTGCCAGCCATTCATGGTGTCTGGTAAGGGCCCTCTTCTTGGTTCATAGATGGTGCCTTCTTAATATGTCCTTACATGGTGGAAGGGGAGAAATCTGGTATCTTCAACCCCTTATAAGGTCATTAATCCCAATCATGAGTGCTCTATCCTCATGACCTAACCACCTCCCGAAGGCCCCATCTTCTAATACCATCACACTGGGGATTAGGTTTCAATATATGAATTTTGCAGGGGACATACATGTTCAGTCCATGGCAATGTTAACCCCTTTTGGTCCTATTTCATGTACTCCAGTATTTGATGGCTATTTTCATGATATTCCCCAATCGTCTTATCCTTACATCTGCCTTAACTTTAAGATTACTTGAACGTTAGAGAAACTAAAAATGGGGACATCTTCCATTTTTATCAAATGATTATTCTGCTCCAACTCTATAGATTATAGATGCAAATCTTTATGGATCAGGTCCCTTGAAAGCTATTTTAAAATTCCAGCAGGTTAGAAAATAATTACTACAAGTCTACAGTACCCAAAACAGCATAGTACTGGTACTAAAACAGGCACGTAGACCAATGGAACAGAATAGAGAGCCTAGGAATAAGGCTGCACATCTATGACCATCTGATCTTCAACAAAGCTGACAAAAACAAGCAATGGGGAAAAGACTCACTATTCAATAAATGCTGGTGGGAAAACTGGTATCCATATGCAGAAGATAGAAACTGGACCCCTTCCTTATATTATACACAAAAATCAACTCAAGATGGATAAAGACTTAACTGTAAAACCCAAAACTATGAAAACCCTGGAAGACAACCTAGGCAATACCATCCTGGACATAGGAACAAGCAAAGATTTCATGACAAAGATGCCAAAAGCAATTGCTATGAAAGCAAAAATTGACAAGTGGGATCTAATTAAACTTCAAAGCTTCTGCAGACACAGCAAAAGAAACTGTCCACAGAGTAAACAGACAACCTACAGAATGGAGAAAATATTTTCAAACTATGCATCTGACAAAGGTGTAATATCCAGCATCCATAGGGAACTTAAATTTACAAGAAAAAAACAAATAACCCCATTAAAAGTGGGCAAAGGACACAAACAGACACTTCTCAAAAGAAGACATACATGCAGCCAACAAGCATATGGAAAAAAAGCTCAATATCACTGATCATTAGAGAAATGCAAATCAGAGCCATAAGGAGATATCATCTCACACCAGTCAGAAAGGCTATTACTAAAAAGTCAAAATATAACAGATGCTTGTGAGGTTGTGGAGAAAAGGGAACACTTACACACTGTTGGTGGGAGTGTAAATTAGTTCAACCATTGTGGGAAGCAGTATGGCAATTCCTCGCTACAAAGAGCTAAACAGCAGAACTACCATTGGACCCAGCAATCCCATTACTGGGTATATACCCAGAGGAAGATAAATCATTTTGCCATAAAGACACATGCATGTGGATGTTTACTGCAGCATTATTCACAACAGCAAAGACAAGGAATCAACCTAAATGCCCATTAATGACAGATTGCATACAGAAAATATGGTACATATACACCATGGAATACTATGCAGCCATAAAAAAGAACAAGATCGTGTCTTTCACAGGAACATGGATGGAGCTGGAGGCTATTATTCTTAGAAAACTAACACAGTTACAGAAAACCAAATACCACGTGTTCTCACTTATAAGTGGTAGCTAAATGATAAAATATAATTTTGCTAACTATAGCTAAATTATAAGAACCTATAAACACAAAGAAGGAAATAACAGACACTGGGGTCTACTTGAAGGGGGAGGATGGGAGGACAGAGAGGAGCAGAAAAGATCACTATTGGGTACTGGGCTTAATATCTGGGTGATGAAATAATTATCTACAACAAACCCCTGTAACACATGTTTACATGTGTAAAAAACCTTCACATGTGCCTCCAAACCTAAAAGTTTAAAAAAAAAAGAAAATAAAGTTTTTCAAACTGATAAGAGGTAAATTCTCTTTTAAGAGGAGTTTCAATAAATATCCCAAATAATAATTTTTGTTCACGCCTCTTTTTTGATATAGCATAAATGAACTTAATATTTTCATATATAATTTTCATTGTGTATATTCAATTGAAGCTTTCATTTATTCCATTGTTTACACTTGCTTTGTAAGATTTTTGTACAGAGAATTACACCAGTAAACAATTCTAATATTTCAAAAATGGTTTTAGTTCTGAGCTAATTTAAAAAATGGGAAGAGAAAAGGCAGTAGAATATAATGATTAAAATCATGGGCATAAACATCAAACTCCTTGAGTTCAAATTCTGGTTCTGAAACTTAGTAACTGGGTAAGTTGGGGTAAGTTGTTTGAACTCTCTTAGGCTAGCTTCCTCTATAACATAGGTGAAAAGAGTTTGTCCCTAAAGATTCGTAAGAATTAAATAAGATCATTTACGTTTGAAGCTTGGCACATTGTCTGGTATTTATTAAGTGTTCAATAAAAGGTGATTAGGATTCATTCTTATTTATTTGATCTAGAGTATAAATTTTCCCATGAAGCATTTATACAGGAAAACACAATAGGCCACAGACAAGGCATCTCTGATATTGGTTTCAGAAAGACTCCAGGAGTCTGCCCGGTCACATGGGGTTCTGGAATTTAGCCAGGCTGCTGAGTGGAAACTGTTACTCTTGTTTCCTTGGCAATAGTCTGGGCATGAGAAAGATCTCAATTTTTGATAATCAAAAGTCAATGAAAAATATGCTCCTTAAGCAGGTGTCTAATTGAATGTTGTCTACTTGAAAAGTACAGTGATATAATTCACCATAACAGGGTCTTAAAAGTTTAGTAATCACACAGGAATGATTACTGTTCATTCAACCTCCTTTTTCGGCAATTTATTTTTTCAGGTTTTCTAGTTAGAATTATTTGACTAGCCTACTTATATGGTCTGTTACCCTGACCAAGTAATACCCATGTGTTGTCTTTAAAGGTTCACTTGGTCTACACTTGGGTTCACAGACTTCTAAATGCTGGGAAACAAAGTTACATTCCTCTCACTTGCCACCTGCATTAGTTTCTGTTTCTGCATCAGTAAATTTTGCAATAAAAGATTATTGTGAAATAAGCACATGTTCCTTTTCATACTCCTTTGGGAGTTAATGGGGTTATGTGCTCATCTATCTTAGGAAAATATTTCCCCCTTACTTAGCACTGTCTGGAGCAGGAAGACGTAAGGCTTGCCTAAGTCTGTGCCCCAACCTCCAAGTTGCATCCTCAGCAACTTCAGCTAATTTTAGATTTAACTCT
This sequence comes from Nomascus leucogenys, assembly GCF_006542625.1. NCBI lineage: Eukaryota > Metazoa > Chordata > Mammalia > Primates > Hylobatidae > Nomascus > Nomascus leucogenys. Next base: position 22,662 of record NW_022097669.1, read on the forward strand.
TTTTCCAGGCTTTGGGCAGTCTGAAACTTGGGAGCTGAGGGGGAAGAGACGAGTTAAGAAGCCCTAGTCAAATACTGATGAGTTCTATATCAGGCTCAGTCTAGCCCTAACCTAACAACTGGGTGCTTGTAACTATTTTCCCTCCACCCTGTCCACTTGTATATCTAATCCCTTCTTTTCGTTACCTCAGTCCCTAAAGCGGGTTCCCTGAAACAGTGAATGTTGCTTGCTCCCCATTTCCACTGGCCTATCAGAACACTTAATTCTTGTTAGAATTCTGCTGTTTTCACTTTCCATATTTCTTAAGACCTGGTACTATATTTAAAATTTCTGATGTAGCATATGCAGCAGTTTCCAGACTTCAGTCCAAGCCCAAAGAGCCTGCAATCATGGTGTCACAGGTGACTCTTCTGGGGCTAAGTCACAAGATATGGTATCCATACCCAAAAAACACTCTACATAACCAGTGGTTTTAAAATTTTTGTTGTCTTGCCGTGCCATGCTGACAAAAGGCCATAAAGACCTTAAGGAATATAAAATTGCTAGCAATTAAATCAATCTTGAACAGGTTGTATACCACTTAGGTCTGGTCTGAGCTCAAGTTTTGAACATTTACACATCTGGAACATTCTCCTAAGTGTTACTCTGGTGATGTAAAGAAGCAACCCGTCAGACTTTGCCTGTGCCTGACTGGCTGTGAGTCAAACACATAGTATCCTGGATGACTGCTATTTTGGCATTTGCTAGAATGTCTTTTGCCAAATTCCTCCAGCATTCATTCGAAGGCATCAAAATCTGTTTTACTTCCCAAAGAGTATTTGATTTTTTTTGTCCAAAAAATGCCTGTTATGATGTACTTATTAGTGTTGTTAGGATAAAACAGAAGTAATAAAATTTGGAGACCCTTTTGGATCTGTCAGGGATGTGCCATTATGCAAATGTTTCTCTTATTAGAGGTTGGTACCTGACTATTTTTTCTTTGGACCAACTGCCACCTGAGCAGTGTTGATCCCATTTTTAAAAATGTATAATGTTTTATATTTTGTTTATATATCATAAAACTTGAGTAGCCCCATGCTACTTTGAGGCATTGAAGAAGGTGACATCAGGTACTTTTTATTCATCAGCTGGGAGGCTTTTATTTTGTCCTAAAGCCAACTAACTAGAATGACTAAAAGATGTTATACATGTGCTCCTGACAGATCTTCCTTGTAGTAAACTCTCTCTGCAGGGACCGCTTGGATGAACTAAGTGAGAAATGTATGCTGACCTAAGAGAAGCCTCTGGCCAAAGAAACTGCGTCATATGTCACAAAAATTAAAGGAACAACTCCTAACGCAGCATTGCCCATAATATGTACTGAGAGGGCACTTCTCAACAGGATCAAAACAAGACCAGAAATGCCTAGTCCAAACTCTCTGGTTTGTTTCAGACATAACAACCCTTAAGCTAGTGTCAGAGGATAACGGCACATTTCTCCTGACCAAGGTTGAACTTCTCTCAAGTTCTTTTTTTTTTTTTTCAATCTCTTCCAGAACTAAGTTCCTTCAATTAGTCCCTCTTCACCCTCACTCACCCACCTGCTCAACATTCTCTTATCTTCAAATTAAAAAAAAAAAACCCTCCTGGGTCCCTTCTAATTACTATTTCTGTCTCTGTCTTTGAAAATAGAGGAGAGAAGTTGCTTAGAGAGTATAGGCCCCGGCAGCTGGGCCCTTGCAGCCGATTGGGCTCAAATTCTCATACTGCTACTCGCATGGCTGTGTGGCGCACAAGTTACTTAACCCTTCTGCACCACAATTTCCTCATCAATAAAATGGGGCTGAAAATTGTAGTTGATCATAGTTATTAAGAGGATTAAATAAAATCATATGTGTCGAGCACTTAGAACAAAAATCAAACTGAGTTTTACATATTCTTGAACTCACTAGCTTGCAGATTCTCTTGGATTATTCTACTACAAAATAGTATATCATCTATAAGTAATGACACTTTTGTTTCTTTCTAATCCTTATACTTGCTTTGTGCATGGGCTTTCAGTACAGTAGTAAAAAAGCAGTGCTGGTGAGCATTCTGATCATATTCCTGACTCTGCCATTTCTTTTGTGTCTTCTTCCCTACTTGGTCACTAAAAGGTTCTGGCAAAGGCCTCTAATGAAATTCTTGTTGTTAAATCCAACAGGTAGTTTTAAGTCATCATTTTGCCTGACTGTTAAGCAGCATTCAACATTACAACTACAGTTTTTTTTTTAATACTTTAAGTTCTGGGGCACATGTGCAGAATGTGCATGTTTGTTACATAGGTATACACGTGCCATGGTGGTTTGCTGTACCCATCAACCTGTCATTTACATTAGGTATTTCTCCTAATGCTATCCCTCCCCTAGCCCCCTAACCCCCAATAGGCCCCAGTGTGTGATATTTCCCTCCCTGTGTCCATGTGTTCTCGTTGTTCACCTCCCTCCCACTTATGAGTGGGAACATATGGTGTTTGGTTTTCTGTTCCTGTGATAGTTTGCTTAGAATGATGTTTTCCAGCTTCATCCATATCCCTGCAAAGGACATGAACTCATCCTTTTTTATGGCTGCATAGTATTCCATGGTATATATGTACCACATTTTCTTTATCCAGTCTATCACTGATGGGCATTTGGGTTGGTTCCAAGTCTTTGCTATTGTGAATAGTGCCTCAATACACATACGTGTGCATGTGTCTTTTCTTTTTTTTTTTTTTTTGATACAGAGTCTCGCTCTGTCACCAGGCTGGAGTGCAGTGGCGCAATCTCAGCTCACTGCAACCTCCACCTCCCAGGGTTGAGCAATTCTCCTGCCTCAACCTCCCAAGTAGCTGGGACTACAGGCACATGCCGCCACACCCAGCTATTTTTTTTTTTTTTTTTTGTGGGCCAGGAAATGGTCTTGATCTCTTGACCTCATGATCCACCTGCCTCGGCCTCCTAAAGTGTTGGGATTACAGGTGTGAGACACTGTGCCCAGCAACATGTGTCTACAGTAGAATGATTTATAATCCTTTGGTTATATACCTAGTAATGGGATTGGTGGGTCAAATGGTATTTCTGGTTCTAGATCCTTGAGGAATCACCACACTGTCTTCCACAATGGTTGAACTAATTTACACTCCCACCAACAGTGTAAAAGTGTTCCTATTTCTCCACATCCTCTCCAGCATCTGTTGTTTCCTGACTTTTTAGTGATCGCCATTCTAACTGGTGTGAGATGGTATCTCATTGAGGTTTTGATTTGCATTTCTCTAATGACCAGTGATGATGAGCTTTTTTTCATATGTTTGTTGCCCGCATAAATGTCTTCTTTTGAGAAGTGTCTGTTTATATCCTTCACCCACTTTTTGATGTTTTTTTTTTAAATTGTAAATTTAAGTTCTTTGTAGATTCTGGATATTAGCCCTTTGTCAGATGGGTAGATTGCAAAAATTTTCTCCCATTCTGTAGGTCGTCTGTTCACTCTGATGATAGTTTCTTTTGTTGTGCAGCAGCTCTTTAGTTTAATTAGATCCCATTTGTCAATTTTAGCTTTTGTTGCCATTGCTTTTGGTGTTTTAGTCATGAAGTCTTTGCCCATGTTTATGTCCTGAATGGTATTGCCTAGGTTTTCTTCTAGGATTTTTATGGTTTTAGGTCTTACGTTTAAGTCTTTAATCCATCTTGGGTTAATTTTTGTATAAGGTGTAAGGAAGGGGTCCAGTTTCCGCTTCCTGCATATGGCTAGCCAGAGCTTTTTTTTTTTTTTTTTTTTAACAATTCTCAGTGGCTGTCAAGATGGCCGAATAGGAACAGCTCTGGTCTGCAGCTCCCAGCAAGACTGATGCAGAAGGCAGGTGATTTCTGCATTTCCAACTGAGGTACCCAGTTCATCTCATTGGGACTGGTTGGACAGTGGGTGCAGTCCACAGAGGGCAAGCCGAAGCAGGGTGGGGCACTGCCTCACCCGGGAAGCACAAGGGGTCAGGGGATTTCCCATTCCTAGCCAAGGGTAGCCTTGAGAGACTGTACCGCGAGGAACAGTGCACTGCGGCCCAGATATTGCACTCTTCCCATGGTCTTCACAACCGGCAGACCAGGAAATTCCCTCCAGTGCCTGGCTCGGCAGGTCCCACCCCCACAGAGCCCAGCAAGCTAAGATCCACTGGCTTGAAATTCTTGCTGCTAGCACAGCAGTCTGAGGTGGACCTAGAATGCTCAAGCTTTGTAGGGGGAGGGGCATCCACTATTGCTAAGGATGGAGTAGGTGGTTTTGCCCACACAGTCTAAACAAAGCCTCTCGTGTAAGTCTGAACTGGGCGGAGCTCACCACAGCTCAGCAAGGCCGCTGTGGCCAGACTGGCTCTCTAGGCATGAAAAAAAGGCAGCAGCCTCAGTCAGGGACTTACAGATAAAACCCCCATCTCTCTGGGACAGAGCACCCAGGGGAAGGGGCAGCTGCAGGTGCAGCTTCAGCAGACTTAAACGTCCCTGCCTGACAGCTCTTAAGAGAGCAGCAGATCTCCCAGCACCGCATTCGAGCTCTGATAACGGACAGGCTGCCTCCTCAAGTGGGTCCCTGACCCCCGTGTATCCTGACTGGAAGACACCTCCCAGTAGGGGCCAACAGACACCTCATATAGGAGAGCTCTCGCTGGCAACTGGCAGGTGCCACTCTGGGACAAAGCTTCCAGAGGAAAAAACAGGCAGCAATCTTTGCTGTTCTGCAGCCTCCACTGGTAATACTCAGGCAAACAGGGTCTGGAGTGGACCTCCAGCAAACTCCAGCAGGCCTGCAGAAGAGGGGCCTGACTGTTAGAAGGAGAAGTAACAAACAGAAAGGAATAGTAGCAACATCAACAAAAAGGATGTCCACTCAGAGACCCCATCCGAAGGGCACTGACCTCAAAGGCCAAAGGTAGATAAATCCACAAAGATGGGAAGAAACCAGTGCAAAAAGGCCGAAAATTCCAAAAACCAGAATGCCTCTTCTCCTCCAGAGGATCACAACTCCTTGCCAGCAAGAGAACAAAACTGGACAGAGAATGAATTTGACGAACTGACAGAAGAGGCTTCAGAAGGCGGGAAATAACAAACTCCTCTGAACTAAAGGAGCACGTTCTAACCCAATGCAAGGAAGCTAAGAACCTTGAAAAAAGGTTAGATGAATTGCTAACTAGAATAACCACTTTAGAGAAAAACATAAATGACTTGATGGAGCTGAAAAACATAGCACAAGAAGTGCATGAAGCATATACAAGTATCAATAGCCGAATCGATCAAGCAGAAGAAAGGATATCAGAGATTGAAAATGAACTCAATGAAATAAAGCAAAAGACAAGATTAGAGAAAAAAGAGTGAAAAGAAAGCCCCCAAGAAATATGGGACTATGTGAGAAGACCAAATCTACATTTGATTGGTGTACCTGAAAGTGACAGGGAGAATGGAACCAAGTTGGAAAACACTTCAGGATATTATTCAGAAGAACTTCCCCAACCTAAGAAGGCAGGCTAATGTTCAAATTCAGGAAATACAGAGACCACCACAAAGATACTCCTCGAGAAGAGCAACCCCAAGACACATAATTATCAGATTCACCAAGGTTGAAATGAAGGAAAAAATGTTAAGGGAAGCCAGAGAGAAAGCTCAGGTTACCCACAAAGGGAAACCCATCAGACTAACAGCAGATCTCTTGACAGAAACCCTACAAGCCAGAAGAGAGTGGGGGCCAATATTCAACGTTCTTAAATAAAAAAATTTTCAACCCAGAATTTCACATCCAGCCAAATTACGCTTCATAAGCTAAGGAGAAATAAAATATTTTACAGACAAGCAAATGCTGAGAGATTTTGTCACCACCAGGCCTGCCTTACAAGAGCTCCTGTAGGAAACACTAAACATGGAAAGGAACAACCGGTACCAGCCACTGCAAAAAACATACCAACTTGTAAAGACCATCGACACTATGAAGAAACTGCATCAACTAACGGGCAAAATAACCAGCTACCATCATAATGACAAAATCAAATTCACACATAACAGTGTTAACCTTAAATGTAAATGAGCTAAATGCCCCAATTAACAGACACAGACTGGCAAATTGGATAGAGTCAAGACCCATTGGTGTGCTGTATTCAGGAGACCCATCTCATGTGCAAAGACACACATAGGCTCAAAATAAAGGGATGGAGGAATATTTACCAAGGAAATGGAAAGCAAAAAAAAAGCAGGGGTTGCAATCCTAGTCTCTTATAAAACAGACTTTAAACCAACAAAGACCAAAAGTGACAAAGAAGGGCATTACATAAGGGTAAAGGGATCAATGCAACAAGAAGAGCTAGCTATCCTAAATATATATGTACCCAATACAGGAGCACCCACGTTCATAAAGCAAGTTCTTAGAGACCTACAAAGAGACTTAGATTCCCACACAATTATACTGGGAGACTTTAACACCCACTGTCAACACAGACAGATCAACGAGACAGAAAATTAACAAGGATATCCAGGATGTGAACTCAGCTCTGGACCAAGCAGACATCTATAGAACTCTCCACCCCAAATCAACAGAATATACATTCTGCTCAGCACCACATCACGCTTATTCTAAAACTGACCACATAATAGACATCTACAGAACTCTCCACCCCAAATCAACAGAATATACATTCTTCTCAGCACCACATCACACTTACTCTAAAATTGACCACATAATTGGAAGTAATTACTCCTCAGCAAATGCAAAAGAACGGAAATCATAACAAACAGTCTCTCAGACTACAGTGCAATCAAATTAGAACTCAGGATTAAGAAACTCATGCAAAATCGCACAATTACATGGAAACACCTGCTCCTGAATGACTACTGGGTACATAACGAAATGAAGGCAGAAATAAAGATGTTCTTTGAAATGAATGAGAACAAAGACACAACGTACCAGAATCTCTGGGACACATTTAAAGCAGTGTGTAGAGGGAAATTTATAGGACTGGATGCCCACAAGAGAAAGCAGGAAAGATCTAAAATCGACACCCTACCATCACAGTTAAAAGAACTAGAGAAGCAAGAGCAAACAAATTCAAAAGCTAGCAGAAGACAAGAAATAACTAAGATCAGAGCAGAACTGAGGGAGATAGAGACATGAAAAACCCTTCAAAAAAAATCAATGAATCCAGGAGCTGGTTTCTGAAAAGATCAACACAATAGATAGACTGCTGGCCAGACTAATAACAAAGAAAAGACAGAAGAATCAAATAGATGCAATAAAAAATGATAAAGGGGATATCACCACCGATCCCAAAGAAATACAAGCTACCATCAGAGAATACTATAAACACCTCTAAGCAAATAAACTAGAAAATCTAGAAGAAATGGATAAATTCCTGGACACATACACCCTCCTAAGACTAAACCAGGAAGAAGCTGAATCCCTGAATAGACCAATAACAAGTTCTGAAATTGAGGCAGTAATAGCCTACCAATCAAAAAAAGTCCAGGACCAGATGGATTCACGCCCGAATTTTACCAGAGGTACAAAGTGGAGCTGGTACTATTCCTTCTGAAATGATTCCAAACAATAGAAAAAGAGGGAATCCTCCCTAACTCATTTTATGAGGCCAGCATCATCCTGATACCAAAACCTGGCAGAGACACAACCAAAAAAGAAAATTTTAGGCCAATATCCCTGATGAACATCGATGCGAAAATCCTCAATAAAACACTGGCAAACTGAATCCAGCAGCACATCAAAAAGCTTATCCACCACAATCAAGTTGGCTTCATCCCTGGGATGCAAGGCTGGTTCAACATACGCAAATCAATAAACGTAATCCATCACATAAACAGAACCAATAACAAAAAGCACATGATTATCTCAATAGATGCAGAAAAGGCATTTGATGAAATTCAACAGCCTTCATGCTAAAAACTCTCAATAAACTAGCTACTGATGGAAAGTATCTCAAAATAATAAGTGCTATTTCTGGCAAGCCCACAGCCAATATAATACTGCATGGGCAAAAACTGGAAGCATTCCCTTTGAAAACTGGCACAAGACAAGGATGGCCTCTCTCACCATTCCTATTCAACATAATATTGGGAGTTCTGGCCAGGGCAATCAGGCAAGAGTATTCAATTAGGAAAAGAGGAAGTCAAATTGTCCTTGTTTGCAGATGACATGATTGTATATTTAGAAAACCCCATCGTCTCAGCCCAAAATCTCCTTAAGCTGATAAGCAACTTCAGCAAAGTCTCAGGATACAAAATCAATGTGCAATAATCACAACCATTCCTATACACCAATAACAGACAGCCAAATCATGAGTGAACTCCCATTCACTGTTGCTACAAAGAGAATAAAATATCTATGAATACAACTTACAAGGGACATGAAGGACCTCTTCAAGGAGAACTACAAACCACTGCTCAAGGAAATAAGAGAAGACACAAACAAATGGAAAAACATTCCATGCTCATGGGTTGGAAGAATCAATATCATGAAAATGGCCATACTGCCCAAAGTAATTTACAGATTGAATGCTATCCACATGAAGCTACCACTGACTTGCTTCACAGAACTGGAAAAAACTACGTTAACTTTCATATGGAACCAAAAAAGAGCCTGCATAGCCAAGGCAATCCTAAGAGAAAAGAACAAAGCTGGAGGCATCATGCTACCTGACTTCAAACTATACTACAAGGCTACAGTAACAAAAACAGCATGGTACTGGTACCAAAACAGATATATAGACCAATGGAAGAGAACAGAGGCCTCAGAAATAACACCACACATCTACAATCATCTGATCATTGACAAACCTCACAAAAACAAGCAATGGGGAAAAGATTCCCTATTTAATAAATGGTGTTGGGAAAACTGGCCAGCCATATGCAGAAAGCTGAAACTGGATCCCTTCCTTACACCTTATGCAAAAATTAACTCAAGATGGATTAAAGACTTAAATGTAAGACCTAAAACCATAAAAACCCTAGAAGAAAACGTAGGCAATACCATTCAGGACATAAGCATGGGCAAAGACTTCATGACTAAAACACCAAAAGCAATGGCAACAAAAGCTAAAATTGACAAATGGGATCTAATTAAACTAAAGAGCTGCTGCACAACAAAAGAAACTATCATCAGAGTGAACAGACGACCTATGGAATGGGAGAAAATTTTTGCAATCTACCCATCTGACAAAGGGCTAATATCCAGAATCTACAAAGAACTTAAACAAATTTACAATAAAAAAAACAACCCCATCAAAAAGTGGGTGAAGGATATGAACAGATACTTCTCAAAAGAAGACATTTATGCGGGCAACAAACATATGAAAAAAAGCTCATCATCACTGGTCATTACAGAAATGCAAATCAAAACCACAATGAGATACCATCTCATGCCAGTTAGAATGGTGATCATTAAAAAGTCAGGAAACAACAGATGCTGGAGAGGATGTGGGGAAATAGGAACGCTTTTACACTGTTGGTGGGACTGTAAACTAGTTCAACCATTGTGGAAGACAGTGTGGCAATTCCTCTAGGATCTAGAACTAGAAATACCATTTGACCCAGCAATCTCATTACTGGGTATATACTCAAAGGATCATTTTAGTATAAAGACACATGCACATGTATGTTTATTGCGGCACTATTCACAATAGCAAAGACTTGGAACCAACCCAAATGCCCATCGATGATAGACTGGATAAAGAATATTGGCTTATATACACCATGGAATACTATGCAGCCATAAAAAGGATGAGTTCATGTCCTTTGCAGGGACATGGATGAAGCTGGAAACCATCATTCTCAGCAAACTAACACAAGAACAGAAAATCAAACACCGCATGTTCTCACTGATCAGTGGGTGCTGAACAATGAGAACACGTGGACACAGGGAGGGGAACATCACACACCGGGGCCTGTCAGAGGGTGGGGTGCTAGGGGAGAGATAGCATTAGGGAAATACCTAATGTAGATGACTGGTTGATGGGTGCAACAAACCACCATGGCACATGTATACCTATGTAACAAACCTCCACATTCTACACATGTGCTCCAGAACTTAAAGTATTAAAAAAAAATTCTCATTCCCTTTGTTTCCCTAATATGACATGTTCTGTGTTCATTTCCTTTCTAAGCTTTCTGTCCCAGACTGCTTTAAAGACTATACATCCTCTGAGTTCCCCATAAATAAAACTGTGACACATAACTCACACTATTACTCAGATGTGGAGAGAAAAATAAAATTTCTTCATTTCATTTAGAACTAATCTGACTCTCCTTCCTACACTCACGAGTTAGTGGGAAAAAAAATAACTAAATGTTCACTTCAGTGTAAAGTGTAGTCTTACTCAATAATTTACAAAATTCAATTAGGTCAATTTCAGTCTATCTTGGATTACCCAGTCAGTCAATGTGTCCAGGAAGTAAATAATTAGCAAATTCCATCATTTGTCCTAGATATTTTCCAATTTAACCTTAGATTTTTGAACATGGCATTTATGGCAAGGACTCATTTTCCTGTTATGCTGTCTTTTCTAACAAAAGAGAAATAGCTGTAAGTTCTGACATTCACTTCCCCTCTCTGGAGTATCTTGACTACACTTAAATGATTCATACCAAAAGGCTGATCAACCCCTATCAACAATAATAAATTAAAAAAAGCAAAAACAGCAGAAAGTGGAAAAGTTTACTATGCCTATGTACATACTTGTATATGCATGTATAAATTCAACATGGAAGATCAGATGATTAAGAAATATCAGTTGACAATAAAACTAGTAATAAAGACTATTCTTCAACAGACAGTACAGTAATATAGGAGGAGGAGAAACAAAATGATAGGAGTGGTTAGAAAGGGCATTCAGAGTATAAGGAAGGGGCAGAAGGAGAAGAGTAGAAAGGAGAAATGTAGTATTTGTCACCCATTCTCTTTGATAAGTGAATACAATGCTGTTGTACCCTAAATATGAGAACAGTTGACTTTAATATCAGGTCAAAGCACTATCTGACTAATAGGAAATGCAGTTATTCCTTCAGCTCATGATGAGGGCTTGAACAAGATCTGCTGTCGTTTGTCACTCTGCCACAGATAGTTCAGTGGAATTATTCTGTTTCTTCTGACCTACAATTGTGTGTCTCTTTGCTGCTATCATTATGCATAGCACTGAAATGTTATTCTAAACAGTACCTTAGAACTCAGCTCTGCAGTCATCTCCTTGATTAATTTAGAAACACCCAACACCTAGCATAATACCTTGGACAGAGTACATACTCAGCAAATAATTCCTGAATGAATGAAGTTCTCCTTTCATTGAAGAAGATGGAGTGATGTCATAGTCTTCCTTTCTTAAATATTCCCCAAAGAAAAGTATTTGAACATTTTAAATTTAACCCTGAATAAGGAACAAGTAGGAGAGAACTCAAGAGAAAATAAAAAGGGAATTAATAAATAGCTACAAATGTGCTAATAAATAGCTACAAATGTGCTAATACCTCACAGCAAGAATGGAAGTAGACAAGCCACACATAGTGAAAAAATAATTTTGATGACAAATGACAGAAAACGCATTATGCGGGGGGTGGAGCCAAGATGGCCGAATAGGAACAGCTCCGGTCTCCAGCTCCCAGCCCCAGCGACACAGAAGACGGATGATTTCTGCATTTCTGCTTGAGGTACCGGTTTCATCTCACTACGGAATGCCTAACAGTGGGTACAGGACAGTCGGTGAAGCGCACTGTGCGCGAGCCGAAGCAGGGCAAGGCATTGCCTCACTCGGGAAGCGCAAGGGGTCAGGGAGTTCCCTTTCCTAGTCAAAGAAAGGGGAAACAGATGGCACCTGGAATATCGGGTCAGTCCCATCCTAATACTGCGCTTTTCCAACGGGCCTGGAAAACGGCACAGTAGGAGATTGTGTCCCGCACCTGGCTCGGAGGGTCCTATGCCCACGGAGTCTCGCTGATTGCTAGCACAGCAGTCTGAGATCAAGCTGCAAGGCGGCAGCGAGGCTGGGGGAGGGGCACCCGCCATTGCCCAGGCTTGCTTAGGTAAACAAAGCAGCCAGGAAGCTCGAACTGGGTGGAGCCCACCACAGCTCAAGGAGGCCTGCCTGCCTCTGTAGGCTCCACCTCTGGGGGCAGGGCACAGACAAACAAAAACTCAGCAAGAAACTCCACAGACTTAAATGTCCCTGTCTGACTGACAGCTTTGAAGAGAGTAGTGGTTCTCCCAGCACGCAGCTGGAGATCTGAGAACGGACAGACTGCCTCCTAAAGTGGGTCCCTCACCCCTGAGCAGCCTAACTGGGAGGCACCGCCCCAGTAGGGACAGACTGACACCTCATTCAGCCGGGTACTCCTCTGAGACAAAACTTTCAGAGGAACTATCAGACAGCTGAATTTGTGGTCTCACGAAAATCCGCTGTTCTGCAGCCACCGCTGCTGACACCCAGCCAAACAGGGTCTGGAGTGCACCTCTAGTAAACTCCAACAGACCTGCAGCTGAGGGTCCTGTCTGGTAGAAGGAAAACTAACAAACAGAAAGGACATCCACACCAAAAACCCATCTGTACATCACCATCATCAAAGACAAAAAGTAGATAAAACCACAAAGATGGGGAAAAAACAGAACACAAAAACTGGAAACTCTAAAAAACAGAGCACCTCTCCTCCTCCAAAGGAACGCAGTTCCTCACCAGCAACGGAACAAAGCTGGATGGAGGATGACTTTGACGAGTTGAGAGAAGAAGGCTTCAGACGATCAAACTACTCTGAGCTACGGGAGGAAATTCAAAACAATAGCAAAGAAGTTAAAAACTTTGAAAAAAAATTAGAAGAATGGATAACTAGAATAACCAATGGAGAGAAGGGCTTAAAGGAGCTGATGGAGCTGAAAGCCAAGTTTCGAGAACTACGCGAAGATTGCAGAAGCCTCAGTAGCAGATGCGATCAACTGGAAGAAAGGGTATCGCTGATGGAAGATGAAATGAATGAAATGAAGAGAGAAGGGAAGTTTAGAGAAAAAGGATAAAAAGAAATGAACAAAGCCTCCAAGAAATTTGGGACTATGTGAAAAGACCAAACCTACGTCTGATTGGTGTACCTGAAAATGATGGGGAGAATGGAACCAAGTTGGAAAACACTCTGCAAGATATTATCCAGGAGAACTTCCCCAATCTAGCAAAGCAGGCCAGCATTCAGATTCAGGAAATACAGAGAACGCCACAAAGATACTCCTTGAGAAGAGCAACGCCAAGACACATAATTGTCAGATTCACCAAAGTTGAAATGAAGGAAAAAATGTTAAGGGCAGCCAGAGAGAAAGGTCGGGTTACCCACAAAGGGAAGCCCATCAGACTAACAGCTGATCTCTCAGCAGAAACTCTACAAGCCAGAAGAGAGTGGGGGCCGATATTCAACATTCTTAAAGAAAAGAATTTTCAACCCAGAATTTCCTATCCTGCCAAACTAAGCTTCATAAGTGAAGGAGAAATAAATACTTTACAGACAAGCAAATGCTGAGTGATTTCGTCACCACCAGGCCTGCCCTAAAAGAGCTCCTGAAGGAAGCACTAAACATGGAAAGGAACAACCGGTACCAGCCACTGCAAAACATGCCAAATTGTAAAGACCATCGAGGCTAGGAAGAAACTATAGCAACTAACGAGCAAAATAACCAACTAACATCATAATGACAGGATCAGATTCACACATAACAATATTAACGTTTAATGTAAATGGGCTAAATGCTCCAATCAAAAGACACAGACTGGCAAACTGGATAAGGAGTCAGGACCCATCAGTGTGCTGTATTCAGGAAACCCATCTCACGTGCAGAGACACACATAGACTCAAAATAAAGGGATGGAGGAAGATCTATCAAGCAAATGGAAAACAAAAAAGGCAGGGGTTGCAATCCTAGTCTCTGATAAAATAGACTTTAAACCAACAAAGATCAAAAGAGACAAAGAAGGCCATTACATAATGGTAAAGGGATCAATTCAACAAGAAGAGCTAACTATCCTAAATATATATGCACCCAACACAGGAGCACCCAGATTCATAAAGCAAGTCCTCAGTGACCTACAAAGGGACTTAAACTCCCACACAATAATAATGGGAGATTTTAACACCCCACTGTCAACATTAGACAGATCAACGAGACAGAAAGTTAACAAGGATATCCAGGAATTGAACTCAGCTCTACATAAAGTGGACCTAATAGACATCTACAGAACTCTCCACCCCAAGTCAACAGAATATACATTTTTTTCAGCACCACACCACACCTATTCCAAAATTGACCACATAGTTGGAAGTAAAGCTCTCCTCAGCAAATGTAAAAGAACAGAAATTATAACAAACTGTCTTTCAGACCACAGTGCAATCAAACTAGAACTCAGGATTAAGAAACTCACTCAAAACCGCTCAACTACATGGAAACTGAACAACCTGCTCCTGAATGACTATTGGGTACATAATGAAATGAAGGCAGAAATAAAGATGTTCTTTGAAACCAACAAGAACAAAGACACAACATACCAGAATCTCTGGGACACGTTCAAAGCAGTGTGTAGAGGGAAATTTATAGCACTAAATGCCCACAAGAGAAAGCAGGAAAGATCCAAAATTGACACCCTAACATCACAATTAAAAGAACTAGAAAAGCAAGAGCAAACACATTCAAAAGCTAGCAGAAGGCAAGAAATAACTAAAATCAGAGCAGAACTGAAGGAAATAGAGACACAAAAAACCCTTCAAAAAATTAATGAATCCAGGCGCTGGTTTTTTGAAAAGATCAACAAAATTGATGGACCGCTAGCAAGACTAATAAAGAAGAAAAAAGAGAAGAATCAAATAGATGCAATAAAAAACGAAAAAGGGGATATCACCACCGATCCCACAGAAATACAATCTACCATCAGAGAATACTACAAACACCTCTATGCAAATAAACTAGAAATCTAGAAGAAATGGATAAATTCCTCGACAAATACACCCTCCCAAGACTAAACCAGGAAGAAGTTGAATCTCTGAATAGACCAATAACAGGTTCTGAAATTGTGGCAACAATCAATAGCTTACCAACCAAAAAGAGTTCAGGACCTGATGGATTCACAGCCGAATTCTACCAGAGGTACAAGGAGGAACTGGTACCATTCCTTCTGAAACTATTCCAATCGACAGAAAAAGAGGGAATCCTCCCTAACACATTTTATGAAGCCAGCATCGTCCTGATACCAAAGCCTGACAGAGACATAACCAAAAAAGAGAATTTCAGACCAATATCCTTGATGAACATTGATGCAAAAATCCTCAATAAAATACTGGCAAACCGAATCCAGCAGCACATCAAAAAGCTTATCCACCATAATCAAGTGGGCTTCATCCCTGGGATGCAAGGCTGGTTCAACATACGCAAATCAATAAATGTAATCCAGCATATAAACAGAACCAAAGACAAAAACCACATGATTATCTCAATAGATGCAGAAAAGGCCTTTGACAAAATTCAACAACCTTCATGCTAAAAACTCTCAATAAATTAGGTATTGATGGGACGTATCTCAAAATAATAAGAGCTATCTATGACAAACCCACAGCCAATATCATACTGAATGGGCAAAAACTGGAAGCATTCCCTCTGAAAACTGGCACAAGACAGGGATGCCCTCTCTCACCACTCCTATTCAACAT
Organism: Nomascus leucogenys; assembly: GCF_006542625.1. Classification (NCBI taxonomy): domain Eukaryota; kingdom Metazoa; phylum Chordata; class Mammalia; order Primates; family Hylobatidae; genus Nomascus; species Nomascus leucogenys. Next base: position 38,360 of record NW_022097669.1, read on the forward strand.
AGTGCTGGAAGTTCTGGCCAGAGCAATCAGGCAGGAGAAGGAAATAAAGGGTATTCAATTAGGAAAAGAGGAAGTCAAATTGTCCCTGTTTGCAGATGACATGATTGTATATCTAGAAAACCCCATTGTCTCAGCCCAAAACCTCCTTAAGCTGATTAGCAACTTCAGCAAAGTCTCAGGATACAAAATTAATGTACAAAAATCACAAGCATTCTTGTACACCAATCACAGACAAACAGAGAGCCAAATCATGAGTGAACTCCCATTCACAATTGCTTCAAAGAGAATAAAATACCTAGGAATCCAACTTACAAGGGATGTGAAGGACCTCTTCAAGGAGAACTACAAACCACTGCTCAATGAAATAAAAGAGAATGCAAACAAATGGAAGAACATTCCATGCTCATGGGTTGGAAGAATCAATATCGTGAAAATGGCCATACTGCCCAAGGTAATTTATAGATTCAATGCCATCCCCATCAAGCTACCAATGACTTTCTTCACAGAATTGGAAAAAACTACTTTAAAGTTCATATAGAACCAAAAAAGAGCCCACATCGCCAAGTCAATCCTAAGCCAAAAGAACAAAGCTGGAGGCATCACGCTACCTGACTTTAAACTATACTACAAGGCTACAGTAACCAAAACAGCATGGTACTGGTACCACAACAGAGACATAGATCAATGGAACAGAACAGAGCCCTCAGAAATGATGCCGCATATCTACAACTATCTGATCTTTGACAAACCTGACAAAAACAAGAAATGGGGAAAGGATTCCCTATTTAATAAATGGTGCTGGGAAAACTGGCTAGCCATATGTAGAAAGCTGAAACTGGATCCCTTCCTTACACCTTATACAAAAATTAATTCAAGATGGATTAAAGACTTATATGTTAGACCTAAAACCATTAAAATCCTACAAGAAAACCTAGGCAATACCATTCAGGACATAGGTGTGGGCAAGGACTTCATGTCTAAAACACCAAAAGCAATGGCAACAAAAGGCAAAATTGACAAATGGGATCTCATTAAACTAAAGAGCTTCTGCACAGCAAAAGAAACTACCATCAGAGTGAATAGGCAACCTACAGAATGGGAGAAAATTTTTGCAACCTACTCATCTGACGAAGGGCTAATATCCAGAATCTACAATGAACTCAAACAAATTGACAAGAAAAAAACAAACAACCCCATCAAAAAGTGGGCAAAGGACATGAACAGACACTTCTCAAAAGAAGACATTTATGCAGCCAAAAAACACATGAAGAAATGCTCATCATCACTGGCCATCAGAGAAATGCAAATCAAAACCACAGTGAGATACCATCTCACACCAGTTAGAATGGCCATCATTAAAAAATCATGAAACAACAGGTGCTGGAGAGGATGTGGAGAAATAGGAACACTTTTACACTGTTGGTGGGACTGTAAACTAGTTCAACCATTGTGGAAGTCAGTGTGGCGATTCCTCAGGGATCTAGAACTAGAAATACCATTTGACCCAGCCATCCCATTACTGGGTATATACCCAAAGGACTATAAATCATGCTGCTATAAAGACACATGCACACATATGTTTATTGCGGCACTATTCACAATAGCAAAGAGTTGGAACCAACCCAAATGTCCAACAACAATAGACTGGATTAAGAAAATGTGGCACATATACACCATGGAATACTATGCAGCCATAAAAAATGATGAGTTCGTGTCCTTTGTAGGGACATGGATGAAACTGGAAAACATCATTCTCAGTAAACTATCGCAAGGACAAAAAACCAAACACCGCATGTTCTCACTCATAGGTGGGAATTGAACAATGAGAACTCATGGACACAGGAAGGGGATCATCACACTCCGGGGACTGTTGTGGGGTAGGGGGAGGGGGGAGGGACAGCATTAGGAGATACACCTAATGCTAAATGACGAGTTAATGGGTGCAGGAAATCAACATGGCACATGGATACATATGTAACAAACCTGCACATTGTGCACATGTACCCTAAAACCCTAAAGTATAATAAAAAAAAAAAAAAAAAGAGAAAACGCATTATGCGCTTTATTGCACCAAGGACACTTCCATATCCTTACACATTTCCATACCCATACGCATTTTCATTTATGTCTTTAAGGTTTATTCAATGTCCAGTGCAACTCAAGGCAAACAGAAAAGTACAATGGGCCATGCACAAAAATACTGGCTCAAGAGGCTAATATGAATTTAAATTTCCAATCTTCCTTCATAGCCGCTTTCCTGGTGTTTGCTAGCTGACTGTGACACACATTTTTTTGGCTCTGGAATTAAAATACAATGTTGGTGTAATTACTTTTCCAAGAATAGCAATGGTCCCTATAATTTTTCTAAGCAGTTCCTAACCTTTTTACATTTTAGTGTTTGCAAATTCTTGGAAACACCACAATACATTTGGAAGTTATATATGGATGGCCAAGTTCAACTTCCCTTTATCTGAAAATATCAAAAACTAGACATCCACGTAGCCTAAGAAAAGATTATCCTATAACTTTTCTACACTGAATACCAACTGGAACCATTCTTAGAACATATTAATTCAGATTTTGCTATAGAGGTCTAGCATGCCAGTATCATCTTTACTGTGAGGACGTCCTCTTAGGAAACAATCCAACTGTTAGTCAATGAAAAAGCTAAGGCAAGGCACAGTGGCTCATGCCTGTAATCCTAGCACTTCTGGAGGCTGAGGCGGGCGGATCACTTGAAGTCAGGAGTTCAAAACCACTCTGGCCAACGTGGTGAAACCCCGTCTTTACTAAAAATACAAAAAAAAAAATCGGGAATGGTGGCGGGTGCCTGTAATTCCAGCTATGTGGAATGCTGAGGCAGGAGAATCGCTTAAACCCAGGAGGCAGAGGTTGCAGTGAGCCGAGATCGCGCCACTGCACTCCAGCCTGGGTGACAGAGCAAGGCTCTGTCTCAAAAAAGAGGGGAGGGGAGGGGAGGGGAGAGGAGGGGAGGGGAGGGGGGGAGGGGGGGAGGGGAGGGGAGGGGGGAGGGGAGAGGAAGGAGAGGGAAAAAGAAAAAACTGTTTAAACTTCCTCTGACCAATTACTAGGCCAGACATGGGTGCCCTCTGGCCTGCTGTCTGATTTGTCCTTTAGCTTAATGTTCCTAGGCCTGTGGAAAGTTTTAAATGTTATGTGTTGGTGGGGTGACGCTTTCCCTACCATACAGATCAATACATTTTATAATAAAAACATCTATGACAATTCTTTTTCAAAATGGATTTATTGAGATATACTTTACCTATCATAAAATTCACCATTTAAAGTGCACAATTCAGTGATTTTTGATATGTTTACAACAATCTGATTTTAGAATATTTTTTTCCCTCGTAAAAGAAACCCTGTATCCATTAGCTAATTCTCATTCCTTCCAACACCTTTCCTAATCCCTACCAGCGCCTGGCAACCACTAATCTATTTTTTGTCTCTAATGGTTTGCCTATTCTGGACATTTTATAAAAAGGGAATCATACGACCTGTGGCCCTTGGGGTTTTACCATAACTTTTTCAAGTTTCATCTATGTTGTAGTATGTGTCAATACTTTCTTTTTATTGCAAAATCATATTCTATTACATGGATATACCATATTGTTTAGCCTTTTCTCAGTGTATAGACATTTGGGTTGTTTCCACTTTAAGCTATTATGAAAATGCTGCTATGAACATTCGTTAACAAATTTTTGTGTGGACATCTATTTTCAATTCTCTCGGCTGTCATCTTAGGAATGGTATTGCTGGGTCACATGGTAACTCTATAAACATACAGTTTAACTTATTGAGGAACTGCCAAACTGTTTTCCAAAGTGGCTATACCATTTTCTATTCCTACTAGCAGTATAGGAGGGTTCTAGTTTCTCCAAATCCTCACAAGCAAGGCTTGTCTATCCATTTAATTATAGCCATCCTAATGGGTATGAGGTGGTATCTCACTGTCGTTTTGATTTTATTTTAATTTTCCCTGTGACTAATGATGTGGAGCATCTTTTCATGTGATTATTGGCCATTTTTGTATCTTGTTTGGAGACATGTCTATTCAAATCCTTTGCCCTTTTGTTATTGGGCTATCTTTTCATTATTGAGTTGTAAGAGTTCTTCATATATTCTGGATATGAGTCCCTTATCAGTTACATGATCTGCAAATATTTTCTCCCATTTTGTGGGTTGTCTTTTTACTTTCTTGGTGACATTTGCAGCACAAAGTGTTTTATTTTGATGAAGTCCAAGTTATCTATTTTGGTTTTTTTTTTTGAGATAGAGTCTCACTCTGTTGCCCAGGCTGGAGTGCAGTGGTGTGATCTCGGCTCACGGCAACCTCCGTCTCCCAGGTTCAAGCGATTCTTGTGCCTCAACCTCCCAAGCAGCTGGGATTACAGGTGCTCACTATCATGCCTGGCTAATTTTTGTATTTTTAGTAGAGACAGAGTTTTGCCATGTTGGCCAGGCTGGTCTTGAACTCCTAGGCTCAAGTAATCTGCTGCCTCAGCCTCCCAAAGTGCTGGAATTACAGGCATGAGCCACCATGCCCGGCTTCATTATGATTTTGATCTCATACCTATACTAATTTTGAATATAATCATATACCTAGAAATCCACTGCTAAGCCACTTTGTAGTTCTTGGGGAAAGGCAGCATGCATTATTGCTATTGCCTACAGATTTAAAAGTTAGTCAATTTAAAAACAAATTGCAATAGTGCAACCAACAGGGAAACCCTGCTAAAAATGGCTAGCATGTGCTACCAGCCATGTCTTAATTATCCATAGAAATGAGGGAGATAGCCATACAACTGAAATCCACAGATGATATGCAATCTTTATTTCAAACATAGTTTTAAGCTCCCAAGCCAGACCTCTAACCAGAGTTGGCTCCCAAACCAGACCTTCTAACCAGAGTTGTTAAGAAGTAGACCACTCATTTGACTGAGTTTTACTTCTCCTGGAATCTGTACCACCATCTGACAGATACTTCCACAAGCTTCAAAGTAGCTTAAAGAAATAAGGCACACAAGGGTATAAGTAACCCGAATAAACCTTAAGCTGGACAGTGGGCTCCTTAAAAAACAGAGTAACCCTAGTGAATAAAGGGCTGGCTTTGCTTCTCCATTCCATATTCCAGCCATCAAAAAGTCACTATAAAAAGCCTTTGCAAACAATTTATTTATAAATATTTGTTGAGATGTAAAAATGGAAAGTGACATAATCAAATTAACTCATTTATCAAATGAAGAATCAATAAGAAAAAAAGATAGAATGGATATTTGTTTCATACAACATTGTTAGAAGCAACAGGTAAAACTAGAATATCTTTGCTTGTCCTTTCTGTCATCTCCATTTGCATTTAAAATCCTTCAGTCATTCAACAAATGTTATTTAATACCTACTATGTGCTGGAAGTGCATATATCAATAATATATAACTCTTGACTTAGAGGAATCTGAAATTATTCAAGTCTAGGTCAACCTACTAATTCCTCTATGAAACCTTCCCAGAGTTCTCCAATTGGGAATGATCTTTTCCATTACTGATTTTGGATAGTATTTTATCGACATCTTTTTTTGGAAAGTTATAACCCTCTACTTTATGATTTAGTTGCTTATAAACATGTCTTGTCTCCAGCACTAAACAATAATCTTCTTGTGGGCAGGATCTGTGTACAAGTAACCTTCCTTACCCCTATATCACCCTGTATATGACCACAGTAAATTTTAGTTTAGTGAATAAACTTTAAAAAAAAATCAAATTTAGGAACATCGGAAGATTAATATAAACCATTTCTTTCACAAAAATTACATCTACGAATTATTAATGCAGAAGCTTATTACTTTAGTCTGGAATATCAGCTATTCTAGTTTCCATATAAATGATTTCTTCTCATCTTAAGTAGTGTGCAAAAGAGAGTGGTTGCATCTTCAGAATATTTCAGCTCAAGTAATAAAATTCAAAACACTAGAAAGAAAAAAATGATAGAGAAGTTATACTTGAGGAGTATCTGATAACTAAAGAGTATTTTTCTTTTTCTTTTTTCTTTTGAGACAGAGTCTCACTCTGCTGGCCAGGCTGGAGTGCATGGTGTGACCATGGCTCACTGCAGCCTCAACCTCCTGAGCTCAAGCTGTCCTCCTACCTCAGCCTCCCGAGTAGCTGGGGACTACAGGCACATGCCACCATGCCTGGCTCCTTTTTTTTTTTTTGGTAGAGATTGGTCTTGCTATGTTGTCCAGCCTGGTTTTGAACTCCTGGTTCAAGTGATCCTCATGCTTCAGCCTCCCAAATTACAGGTGTGAGGCACACTGGCCTTTTTTTTTTTTTCTTTTTGAGACAGAGTCTCGCTGTGTCGTCCAGGTTGGAGTGCAGTGGTATAATCTCAGCTCACTGCAACCTCTGCCTCACAGATTTAAGTGATTCTCTAGCCTCCACCACCCTGTAGCTGGGATACAGCTGTGCACCCACCACACTCAGCTAATTTTTGTAATTTTTAGTAGAGACAGGGTTCACCATACCGCCAGGCTGGTCTCAAACTCCTGACCTCAAGCGATCCGCCCGCCTCAGCCTCTCAAAGTGCTGAGATTACAGGCATGAGTCACTGTGCCCAGCCTGGCCCTTTTTTCTTGAATTTAGAAAATATTTTCCTAAATCTACCCCAAATGGGCATACATAAACCTACAAGGCAAATAATTAGATCCTAAATGACTATTTCTTACTGGTCCTGAAATTCCAGAGCCCTGTTAAAACTCTTTCCATCTTTCATCTCCTAATTAGTGTATATATTCAGTCACTTTCTTTTTTTTTTTTTTTTTTGAGACAGAGTCTTGCTCTATCACCCAGGCTGGAGTGCAGTGACACGATCTCTGCTCACTGCAACCTCTGCCTCCTGGGTTCAAGCAATTCTCCTGCCTCAGCTCCCGAGTAGCTGGGATTACAGGCACCCGCCACCATGCCCGGCTAATTTTTGTATTTTTAGTAGAGACGGGGTTTGCCATGTTGGCCAGGCTGGTCTTCAACTCCTGACCTTAGGTGATCTGCCCACCTTGGTCTCCCAAAGTGCTAGGATTACAGGCGTTTAGCCACAGGACCCAGCCCAGTTCACTTTTTAAAAAAACATTAAATAATTTTTACTTAACAGTTTTAAAGATACTACAGTTTTAAAAGATTGGCAGTTGTAAACATAGTACAGACTTCCAATATATCTGATACCAGCTTCCTTTCCTATTATTAACATCTTACATTAGTACAGCACATTTGTCACAATAACCAATATTATTATTTTAAAATAAAATCCATACTTTATTCACATTTCCTTAGTTCTAACCTAATGTTCTTTTTCTATTCTAGGATCTCACAATATATTCTGTAGTCATGTCTCCTTAGGCTCCTCTTGGCTGTTACTGTTTTTTAGATTTTCCTTGTATTTTTATGATCTTGACAGTTTTGAGGAGTATTAGTCAAGTATTTTGTAGAATGTCTCTCAGTGGGGATCTGTCTGATGTTTTCCTCATGATTAATTGAGCTTATAGGTTTTTATAAGGAGGAAGAACTTATAGGGAGGAAGAACTTGCCGTTTTTATCACATCATATCAAGGGTAATACTATGAACATTTATCACTGTTAATGCTGATTTTCATTGCCTGGCTAAGGCAGTGTCTGTCAGAATTTTCCACTGTAAAGTTAACTCTTTTTTTTTTCCTCTTTGTGTGCTCTTTTCTTTGGAAGTAAGTCACTATGTACAGCCCATACTAAAGGAGTGAGGAGTCGTGCTCCACCTCCTTGACAACAAAGTAGTTACATATATTATTTTGAATTTTTCTTCATCGGAGATTTGTCTATTCTCCCAATTATTATAGCTTTTTCTAGTCTCTCCAATTTATTCAGACTTTTATTTATATCCGTATGGACTTATGTATATCGATTTTATACTTTGGGTTACAATGCAATACTACTTTATTTTGTTGCTCAAATTTTTCTAGCATTGACCATTGGGAGCTCTTTCAGGTGGATCCTGTGTCCTTTTAACATACGCAACCATTGTGTTTCTTTTGCAGCACTTACGGTCTGGCACTATAAGATGCTTCAGGCCTATATTGTATATTTCCTTTCCCCATCCTAGAATCAGCCATTTCTCTAAGGATCCTTCATTCCTTTACCTGAGAATGGTATTTGAATCTAAGAGCCAAGTGCAAGGTGTACTTGTTACTGGTTGGGTACTATTGCTTCCACAGCCACTTCTTTTTACATAACATGTATTTCCATTTCCAGAATCAAAATATTGCTCAGGACACCCTGAGATAGTGCCTAGAAACAATATTAGAGACCAAGAAGTCCTTTCACTCTGATTTTGGGAAGCCCCACTCTAATATAACCAGTTTTAGTCCCAACAAAAGACACCATGACC
>NW_022097670.1:0-27746 GCF_006542625.1 Nomascus leucogenys
AAAGGAATATCTCCAAATAAAACTACACAGAAGCATTCTGTGAAACTTCTTTCTGTTCTGTGCATTCAACTAACAGAGTTGAAGCTTACTTTGATTGAGCAGTTCTGAAACACTCTTTATGAAGAAACTGCAAGTTGCATTCACAGCGCTAAGGGGCTTATACTGGAAAAAGGAATATCTCCAACAAAAACTAAACAGAAGCATTCTGTGAAACTTCTTTCTGTTCTGCGCATTCATCTAACAGAGTTCAAGCATACTTTAGATTGAGCAGTTCTGAAACACTCTTCTGTAGAAACTGCAAGCAGACATTCGGAGCGCTATGGGCCTATCGTGCAAAGAGGTATATCTTCAAATAAAAACTACACAGAAGCATTCTGTGAAACTTCTTTCTGTTCTGTCATTCAACTAACAGAGTTGAAGCTTAGTATTGATTGAGCATTTCTGAAACACTCTTTCTGTGGAAACTGCAAGTGCATATTCTGAGCACTAAAGTCCTATAGTGGAAAAAGGAATATCTTCAATAAAAACAACACAGAAGCATTCTGTGAAACTTCTTTCTGTTCTGTTCATTCAACTAACAGAGTTGAAGCTGACTTTTGATTGAGCAGTTCTGAAACACTGTTTCTGTAGAACCTGCAAATTGACATTCCGAGCGCTAAGAGTCCTACAGTGGAAAAAGGAATATCTCCAAATAAAAACTACACAGAAGCATTCTGTGAAACTTCTTTCTGTTCTGTGCATTCAACTAACAGAGTTGAAGCTTACTTTTGATTGAGCAGTTCTGAAACACTCTTTCTGTAGAAACTGCAGTGGACATTCTGAGCGCTAAGGGGCCTATAGTGGAAAAAGTAATATCTTCAAATAAAAACTACCCAGAAGCATTCTGTGAAACTTCTTACACTTCTGTCCATTCAAGTAACAGAGTTGCAGCATACATTTGATTGAGCAGTTCTGAAACACCCTTTCTGTAGGAACTGCAAATTGACATTCCGAGCGCAAAGGGACCTATAGTGGAAAAAAGAATATCTCCAAATAAAAGCTACACAGAAGCATTCTCTGAAACTTCTTTCTGTTCTGTGCATTCAACTAACAGAGTTGAAGATTACTTTTCATTGAGCAGCTCTGAAACACTCTTTCTGTAGAAATAGCAAGCAGACATTCGGAGCGCTATGGGGCCTATAGTGCAAAAAGGGATATCTTCAAATAAAAACTACACAGAAGCATTCTGTGAAACTTCTTTCTGTTCTGTGCATTCAATTAACAGAGTTGAAGCTCACTTTTGGTTGAGCAGTTCTGAAACACTCTTTCTGTAGAAACTGCAATTTCATATTCTGGGCATTAAATGGCCTATAGTGGAAAAAGGAATATCTTCAAATTAAAACTACACTGAAGCATTCTGTGAAACTGCTTTGTGTTCTGTCCATTAAACTAACAGAGTTGAAGCTTACTTTAGATTGAGTAGTTCTAAAACACTCTTTCTGTAGAACCTGCAAGTTGACATTCCAAGCGCTAAGAGTCCTCCAGTGGAAAAAGGAATATCTCCAAATAAAAACTACACAGAAGCATTCTGTGAAACTTCTTTCTGTTCTTTTCATTCAACTAACAGAGTTGAAGCTTACCTTTGATTGAGCAGTTCTGAAACACTCTTTCTGTAGAAACTGCAGGTGGACATTCGGAACGCTACTGGGCCCAGAGTGGAAAAAGGTATATCTTGAAATAAAAACTACACAGAAGCATTCTGTGAAACTGCTTTGTGTTCTGTCCATTCAACTAACAGAGTTGAAGCTTACTTTTGATTGAGCAGTTCTGAAACACTCTTTCTGTAGAAATTGCAAGTGGACATTCCGAGCGCTAAGGGTCCTGTAGTGGAAAAAGGAATATGTCCAAATAAAAACTACACAGAAGCATTCTGTGAAACTTCTTTCTGTTCTGTGCATTCAACTAACAGAGTTGAAGCTTACTTTTCATTGAGCAGTTCTGAAACACTCTTTATGAAGAAACTGCAAGTTGCCATTCACGAGCGCTAAGGGGCTTATACTGGAAAAAGGACATCTTCCAACAAAAACTAAACAGAAGCATTCTGTGAAACTTCTTTCTGTTCTGTGCATTCATCTAACAGAGTTCAAGCATACTTTAGATTGAGCAGTTCTGAAACACTCTTTCTGTAGAACCTGCAAAATGACATTCCGAGCGCTAAGAGTCCTACAGTGGAAAAAGGAATATCTCCAAATAAAAACTACACAGAAGCATTCTGTGAAACTTCTTTCTGTTCTGTGCATTCATCTAACTGAGTTGAAGCTTACTTTTGATTGAGCAGTTCTGAAACACACTTTATGAAGACGCTGCAAGTTGACATTCCGAGCGCTAAAGCGCCTATAGTGGCAAAAGGGATATCTTCCAACAAAAACTACACAGAAGCATTCTGTGAAACTTCTTTCTGTTCTGTGCATTCAACTAACAGAGTTGAAGCTTACTTTTCATTGAGCAGCTCTGAAACACTCTTTCTGTTGAAATAGCAAGCAGATATTCGGAGCGCTATGGGGCCTATAGTGCAAAAAGGGATATCTTCAAATAAAAACTACACAGAAGCATTCTGTGAAACTTCTTTCTGTTCTGTGCATTCAATTAACAGAGTTGAAGCTCACTTTTGGTTGAGCAGTTCTGAAACACTCTTTCTGTAGAAACTGCAATTTCATATTCTGGGCATTAAATGGCCTATAGAGGAAAAAGGAATATCTTCAAATTAAAACTACACTGAAGCATTCTGTGAAACTGCTTTGTGTTCTGTCCATTAAACTAACAGAGTTGAAGCTTACTTTAGATTGAGTAGTTCTAAAACACTCTTTCTGTAGAACCTGCAAGTTGACATTCCAAGCGCTAAGAGTCCTCCAGTGGAAAAAGGAATATCTCCAAATAAAAACTACACAGAAGCATTCTGTGAAACTTCTTTCTGTTCTGTTCATTCAACTAACAGAGTTGAAGCTTACTTTTGATTGAGCAGTTCTGAAACACTCTTTCTGTAGAAACTGCAGGTGGACATTCGGAACGCTACTGGGCCCAGAGTGGAAAAAGGTATATCTTCAAATAAAAACTACACAGAAGCATTCTGTGAAACTGCTTTGTGTTCTGTCCATTCAACTAACAGAGTTGAAGCTTACTTTTGATTGAGCAGTTCTGAAACACTCTTTCTGTAGAAACTGCAAGTGGACATTCCGAGCGCTAAGGGTCCTGTAGTGGAAAAAGGAATATGTCCAAATAAAAACTACACAGAAGCATTCTGTGAAACTTCTTTCTGTTCTGTGCATTCAACTAACAGAGTTGAAGCTTACCTTTGATTGAGCAGTTCTGAAACACTCTTTATGAAGAAACTGCAAGTTGCCATTCACAGCGCTAAGGGGCTTATACTGGAAAAAGGGATATCTTCCAACAAAAAAAAACTAAACAGAAGCATTCTGTGAAACTTCTTTCTGTTCTGTGCATTCAACTAACAGAGTTGAAGCTTAGTATTGATTGAGCATTTCTGAAACACTCTTTCTGTGGAAACTGCAAGTGCATATTCTGAGCACTAAATGTCCTATAGTGGAAAAAGGAATATCTTCAATAAAAACAACACAGAAGCATTCTGTGAAACTTCTTTCTGTTCTGTTCATTCAACTAACAGAGTTGAAGCTGACTTTTGATTGAGCAGTTCTGAAACACTGTTTCTGTAGAACCTGCAAATTGACATTCCGAGCGCTAAGAGTCCTACAGTGGAAAAAGGAATATCTCCAAATAAAAACTACACAGAAGCATTCTGTGAAACTTCTTTCTGTTCTGTGCATTCAACTAACAGAGTTGAAGCTTACTTTTGATTGAGCAGTTCTGAAACACTCTTTCTGTAGAAACTGCAGGTGGACATTCTGAGCGCTAAGGGGCCTATAGTGGAAAAAGTAATATCTTCAAATAAAAACTACCCAGAAGCATTCTGTGAAACTTCTTACACTTCTGTCCATTCAAGTAACAGAGTTGCAGCATACATTTGATTGAGCAGTTCTGAAACACCCTTTCTGTAGGAACTGCAAATTGACATTCCGAGCGCAAAGGGACCTATAGTGGAAAAAAGAATATCTCCAAATAAAAGCTACACAGAAGCATTCTCTGAAACTTCTTTCTGTTCTGTGCATTCAACTAACAGAGTTGAAGATTACTTTTCATTGAGCAGCTCTGAAACACTCTTTCTGTAGAAATAGCAAGCAGACATTCGGAGCGCTATGGGGCCTATAGTGCAAAAAGGGATATCTTCAAATAAAAACTACACAGAAGCATTCTGTGAAACTTCTTTCTGTTCTGTGCATTCAATTAACAGAGTTGAAGCTCACTTTTGGTTGAGCAGTTCTGAAACACTCTTTCTGTAGAAACTGCAATTTCATATTCTGGGCATTAAATGGCCTATAGTGGAAAAAGGAATATCTTCAAATTAAAACTACACTGAAGCATTCTGTGAAACTGCTTTGTGTTCTGTCCATTAAACTAACAGAGTTGAAGCTTACTTTAGATTGAGTAGTTCTAAAACACTCTTTCTGTAGAACCTGCAAGTTGACATTCCAAGCGCTAAGAGTCCTCCAGTGGAAAAAGGAATATCTCCAAATAAAAACTACACAGAAGCATTCTGTGAAACTTCTTTCTGTTCTGTTCATTCAACTAACAGAGTTGAAGCTTACTTTTGATTGAGCAGTTCTGAAACACTCTTTCTGTAGAAACTGCAGGTGGACATTCGGAACGCTACTGGGCCCAGAGTGGAAAAAGGTATATCTTGAAATAAAAACTACACAGAAGCATTCTGTGAAACTGCTTTGTGTTCTGTCCATTCAACTAACAGAGTTGAAGCTTACTTTTGATTGAGCAGTTCTGAAACACTCTTTCTGTAGAAATTGCAAGTGGACATTCCGAGCGCTAAGGGTCCTGTAGTGGAAAAAGGAATATGTCCAAATAAAAACTACACAGAAGCATTCTGTGAAACTTCTTTCTGTTCTGTGCATTCAACTAACAGAGTTGAAGCTTACCTTTCATTGAGCAGTTCTGAAACACTCTTTATGAAGAAACTGCAAGTTGCCATTCACAGCGCTAAGGGGCTTATACTGGAAAAAGGACATCTTCCAACAAAACTAAACAGAAGCATTCTGTGAAACTTCTTTCTGTTCTGTGCATTCATCTAACAGAGTTCAAGCATACTTTAGATTGAGCAGTTCTGAAACACTCCTTCTGTAGAAACTGCAAGCAGACATTCGGAGCGCGACGGGGCCTATAGTGCAAAAAGGTATATCTTCAAATAAAAACTACACAGAAGCATTCTGTGAAACTTCTTTCTGTTCTTTGCATTCAACTAACAGAGTTGAAGCTTACTATTGATTGAGCAGTTCTGAAACACTCTTTCTGTGGAAACTGCAAGTGCATATTCTGAGCACTAAATGTCCTATAGTGGAAAAAGGAATATCTTCAATAAAAACAACACAGAAGCATTCTGTGAAACTTCTTTCTGTTCTGTGCATTCAACTAACAGAGTTGAAGCTTACTTTTGATTGAGCAGTTCCTAAACACTCTTTCTGTAGAAAGTGCAATTTGACATTTCGAGCGCTACTGGGCCCATAGTGGAAAAAGGGATATCTTCCAATAAAAACTTCACAGAAGCATTCTGTGAAACTGCTTTCTGTTCTGTGCATTTAACTAACAGATTTGAAGCTTACTTTTGATTGAGCATTTCTGAAACACTCTTTATGAAGAAACTGCAAGTCGACATTCGGAGCGCTACTGGGCCCATAGTGGAAAAAGATATATCTTCAAATAAAAACTACACAGAAGCATTCTGTGAAACTGCTTTGTGTTCTGTCCATTCAACTAAGAGAGTTGAAGCTTACTTTTGATTCAGCATTTCTGAAACACTCTTTCTGTAGAAACTGCAATTTGAATTTCGAGCGCTACTGGGCCCATAGTGGAAAAAGGGATATCTTCCAATAAAAACTACACAGAAGCATTCTGTGAAACTTCTTTCTGTTCTGTGCATTGAACTAACAGAGTTGAAGCTGACTTTTGATTGAGCAGTTCTGAAACACTCTTTCTGTAGAACCTGCAAATTGACATTCCGAGCGCTAAGAGTCCTACAGTGGAAAAAGGAATATCTCCAAATAAAAACTACACAGAAGCATTCTGTGAAACTTCTTTCTGTTCTGTGCATTCAACTAACAGAGTTGAAGCTTACTTTTGATTGAGCAGTTCTGAAACACTCTTTCTGTAGAAACTGCAGGTGGACATTCTGAGCGCTAAGGGGCCTATAGTGGAAAAAGGAATATCTTCAAATAAAAACTACCCAGAAGCATTCTGTGAAACTTCTTACACTTCTGTCCATTCAACTAACAGAGTTGCAGCATACATTTGATTGAGCAGTTCTGAAACACCCTTTCTGTAGGAACTGCAAGTTGACATTCCGAGCGCAAAGGGACCTATAGTGGAAAAAAGAATATCTCCAAATAAAAGCTACACAGAAGCATTCTCTGAAACTTCTTTCTGTTCTGTGCATTCATCTAACTGAGTTGAAGCTTACTTTTGATTGAGCAGTTCTGAAACACACTTTATGAAGACCTGCAAGTTGACATTCCGAGCGCTAAAGCGCCTATAGTGGCAAAAGGGATATCTTCCAACAAAAACTACACAGAAGCATTCTGTGAAACTTCTTTCTGTTCTGTGCATTCAACTAACAGAGTTGAAGCTTACTTTTCATTGAGCAGCTCTGAAACACTCTTTCTGTTGAAATAGCAAGCAGAATTCGGAGCGCTATGGGGCCTATAGTGCAAAAAGGGATATCTTCAAATAAAAACTACACAGAAGCATTCTGTGAAACTTCTTTCTGTTCTGTGCATTCAATTAACAGAGTTGAAGCTCACTTTTGGTTGAGCAGTTCTGAAACACTCTTTCTGTAGAAACTGCAATTTCATATTCTGGGCATTAAATGGCCTATAGTGGAAAAAGGAATATCTTCAAATTAAAACTACACTGAAGCATTCTGTGAAACTGCTTTGTGTTCTGTCCATTAAACTAACAGAGTTGAAGCTTACTTTAGATTGAGTAGTTCTAAAACACTCTTTCTGTAGAACCTGCAAGTTGACATTCCAAGCGCTAAGAGTCCTCCAGTGGAAAAAGGAATATCTCCAAATAAAAACTACACAGAAGCATTCTGTGAAACTTCTTTCTGTTCTGTTCATTCAACTAACAGAGTTGAAGCTTACTTTTGATTGAGCAGTTCTGAAACACTCTTTCTGTAGAAACTGCAGGTGGACATTCGGAACGCTACTGGGCCCAGAGTGGAAAAAGTATATCTTGAAATAAAAACTACACAGAAGCATTCTGTGAAACTGCTTTGTGTTCTGTCCATTCAACTAACAGAGTTGAAGCTTACTTTTGATTGAGCAGTTCTGAAACACTCTTTCTGTAGAAATGCAAGTGGACATTCCGAGCGCTAAGGGTCCTGTAGTGGAAAAAGGAATATGTCCAAATAAAAACTACACAGAAGCATTCTGTGAAACTTCTTTCTGTTCTGTGCATTCAACTAACAGAGTTGAAGCTTACCTTTCATTGAGCAGTTCTGAAACACTCTTTATGAAGAAACTGCAAGTTGCCATTCACAGCGCTAAGGGGCTTATACTGGAAAAAGGACATCTTCCAACAAAACTAAACAGAAGCATTCTGTGAAACTTCTTTCTGTTCTGTGCATTCATCTAACAGAGTTCAAGCATACTTTAGATTGAGCAGTTCTGAAACACTCCTTCTGTAGAAACTGCAAGCAGACATTCGGAGCGCGACGGGGCCTATAGTGCAAAAAGGTATATCTTCAAATAAAAACTACACAGAAGCATTCTGTGAAACTTCTTTCTGTTCTTTGCATTCAACTAACAGAGTTGAAGCTTACTATTGATTGAGCAGTTCTGAAACACTCTTTCTGTGGAAACTGCAAGTGCATATTCTGAGCACTAAATGTCCTATAGTGGAAAAAGGAATATCTTCAATAAAAACAACACAGAAGCATTCTGTGAAACTTCTTTCTGTTCTGTGCATTCAACTAACAGAGTTGAAGCTTACTTTTGATTGAGCAGTTCCTAAACACTCTTTCTGTAGAAAGTGCAATTTGACATTTCGAGCGCTACTGGGCCCATAGTGGAAAAAGGGATATCTTCCAATAAAAACTTCACAGAAGCATTCTGTGAAACTCTTTCTGTTCTGTGCATTTAACTAACAGATTTGAAGCTTACTTTTGATTGAGCATTTCTGAAACACTCTTTATGAAGAAACTGCAAGTCGACATTCGGAGCGCTACTGGGCCCATAGTGGAAAAAGATATATCTTCAAATAAAAACTACACAGAAGCATTCTGTGAAACTGCTTTGTGTTCTGTCCATTCAACTAAGAGAGTTGAAGCTTACTTTTGATTCAGCATTTCTGAAACACTCTTTCTGTAGAAACTGCAATTTGAATTTCGAGCGCTACTGGGCCCATAGTGGAAAAAGGGATATCTTCCAATAAAAACTACACAGAAGCATTCTGTGAAACTTCTTTCTGTTCTGTGCATTGAACTAACAGAGTTGAAGCTGACTTTTGATTGAGCAGTTCTGAAACACTCTTTCTGTAGAACCTGCAAATTGACATTCCGAGCGCTAAGAGTCCTACAGTGGAAAAAGGAATATCTCCAAATAAAAACTACACAGAAGCATTCTGTGAAACTTCTTTCTGTTCTGTGCATTCAACTAACAGAGTTGAAGCTTACTTTTGATTGAGCAGTTCTGAAACACTCTTTCTGTAGAAACTGCAGGTGGACATTCTGAGCGCTAAGGGCCTATAGTGGAAAAAGGAATATCTTCAAATAAAAACTACCCAGAAGCATTCTGTGAAACTTCTTACACTTCTGTCCATTCAACTA
Organism: Nomascus leucogenys; assembly: GCF_006542625.1. Taxonomy (NCBI): domain Eukaryota; kingdom Metazoa; phylum Chordata; class Mammalia; order Primates; family Hylobatidae; genus Nomascus; species Nomascus leucogenys. The sequence continues at coordinate 8,945 of NW_022097670.1, forward strand.
ACAGAGTTGCAGCATACATTTGATTGAGCAGTTCTGAAACACCCTTTCTGTAGGAACTGCAAGTTGACATTCCGAGCGCAAAGGGACCTATAGTGGAAAAAAGAATATCTCCAAATAAAAGCTACACAGAAGCATTCTCTGAAACTTCTTTCTGTTCTGTGCATTCATCTAACTGAGTTGAAGCTTACTTTTGATTGAGCAGTTCTGAAACACACTTTATGAAGACCTGCAAGTTGACATTCCGAGCGCTAAAGCGCCTATAGTGGCAAAAGGGATATCTTCCAACAAAAACTACACAGAAGCATTCTGTGAAACTTCTTTCTGTTCTGTGCATTCAACTAACAGAGTTGAAGCTTACTTTTCATTGAGCAGATCTGAAACACTCTTTCTGTAGAAAAAGCAAGCAGATATTCGGAGCGCTATGGGCCTATAGTGGAAAAAGGGATATCTTCAAATAAAAACTACACAGAAGCATTCTGTGAAACTTCTTTCTGTTCTGTGCATTCAATTAACAGAGTTGAAGCTCACTTTTGGTTGAGCAGTTCTGAAACACTCTTTCTGTAGAAACTGCAATTTCATATTCTGGGCATTAAATGGCCTATAGTGGAAAAAGGAATATCTTCAAATTAAAACTACACTGAAGCATTCTGTGAAACTGCTTTGTGTTCTGTCCATTAAACTAACAGAGTTGAAGCTTACTTTAGATTGAGTAGTTCTAAACACTCTTTCTGTAGAACCTGCAAGTTGACATTCCAAGCGCTAAGAGTCCTCCAGTGGAAAAAGGAATATCTCCAAATAAAAACTACACAGAAGCATTCTGTGAAACTTCTTTCTGTTCTGTTCATTCAACTAACAGAGTTGAAGCTTACTTTTGATTGAGCAGTTCTGAAACACTCTTTCTGTAGAAACTGCAGGTGGACATTCGGAACGCTACTGGGCCCAGAGTGGAAAAAGGTATATCTTCAAATAAAAACTACACAGAAGCATTCTGTGAAACTGCTTTGTGTTCTGTCCATTCAACTAACAGAGTTGAAGCTTACTTTTGATTGAGCAGTTCTGAAACACTCTTTCTGTAGAAACTGCAAGTGGACATTCCGAGCGCTAAGGGTCCTGTAGTGGAAAAAGGAATATGTCCAAATAAAAACTACACAGAAGCATTCTGTGAAACTTCTTTCTGTTCTGTGCATTCAACTAACAGAGTTGAAGCTTACTTTGATTGAGCAGTTCTGAAACACTCTTTGAGAAACTGCAAGTTGCATTCAGCGCTAAGGGCCTATACTGGAAAAAGGAATATCTTCCAAAAAAACTAACAGAAGCATTCTGTGAAACTTCTTTCTGTTCTGTGCATTCAACTAACAGAGTTAAGCTACTTTGATTGAGCAGTTCTGAAACACTCTTCTGTAGAAACTGCAAGTGGACATTCGAGCGCTAAGGGGCCTATAGTGGAAAAAGGAATATCTTCAAATAAAAACTACACAGAAGCATTCTGTGAAACTTCTTTCTGTTCTGTGCATTCAACTAACAGAGTTGAAGCTTACATTTGATTGAGCAGTTCTGAAACACTCTTTCTGTAGAAACTGCAAGTTGACATTCTGAGCGCAAAGGGACCTATAGTGGAAAAAAGAATATCTTCAAATAAAAGCTACACAGAAGCATTCTGTGAACTTCTTTCTGTTCTGTCATTCAACTAACGAGTTGAGCTTACTTTTGATTGAGCAGTTCTGAAACACCTTTTATACATTGAACTAGTCAGCTTCTGAAAAACTCTTTCTTTCTGTGCATTCAATAAAGGGAACTATTAAGAGCTGAAACACTCTTTCTGTGAAAAGCGCTAATGGGGCCTATAGTGCAAAAAGGGATATCTCAAATAAAACTACACAGAAGCATTCTGTGAAACTTCTTTCTGTTCTGTGCATTCAATAACAGAGTTGAAGCTCACTTTTGTTGAGCAGTTCTGAAACACTCTTTCTGTAGAAACTGCAATTTCATATTCTGGGCATAAATGGCCTATAGTGGAAAAAGGAATATCTTCAATTAAAACTACACGAAGCATTCTGTGAAAACTGCTTTTGTTCTGTCATTAACTAACAGAGTTGAAGCTTACTTTGATTGAGAGTTCTAAAACACTCTTTCTGTAGAACCTGCAAGTTGACATTCCAAGCGCTAAGAGTCTCCAGTGGAAAAAGGAATATCTCCAAATAAAAACTACACAGAAGCATTCTGTGAAACTTCTTTCTGTTCTGTTCATTCAACTAACAGAGTTGAAGCTTACTTTTGATTGAGCAGTTCTGAAACACTCTTTCTGTAGAAACTGCAGGTGGACATTCGAACGCTACTGGGCCAGAGTGGAAAAAGGTATATCTTCAAATAAAAACTACACAGAAGCATTCTGTGAACTGCTTTGTGTTCTGTCCATTCAACTAACAGAGTTGAAGCTTACTTTTGATTGAGCAGTTCTGAAACACTCTTTCTGTAGAAACTGCAGTGAATTCGAGGCTAAGGGCCGTATGGAAAAAGAATATTAAATAAAAACTAACAGAAGCATCTGTGAAACTTCTTTCTTCGTGCATTCAATACAGAGTTGAAGCTTACTTTTGATTGAGCAGTTCTGAAACACTCTTTATGAAGAAACTGCAAGTGACATTCAAGCGCTAAGGGCTAATGGAAAAAGAATCTCAAAAAACAAAACAAAATTCGTAAACCCTTTCTGGCACATAAAGAGTGAACTATATAAAAAAAAAAAAAAAAAAAAAAAAAACTAAAAAAAAAACAGAAGCATTCTGTGAAACTTCTTTCTGTTCTGTGCATTCAACTAACAGAGTTGAAGCTATATTGATTGAGCATTCTGAAACACTCTTTCTGTGGAAACTGCAAGTGCATATTCTGAGCACAAATGTCCTATAGGGAAAAAGGAATATCTTCAATAAAACAACACAGAAGCATTCTGTGAAACTTCTTTCTGTTCTGTTCATTCAACTACAGAGTTGAAGCTGACTTTTGATTGAGCAGTTCTGAAACACTGTTTCTGTAGAACCTGCAAATTGACATTCCGAGCGCTAAGAGTCCTACAGTGGAAAAAGGAATATCTCCAAATAAAAACTACACAGAAGCATTCTGTGAAACTTCTTTCTGTTCTGTGCATTCAACTAACAGAGTTGAAGCTTACTTTTGATTGAGCAGTTCTGAAACACTCTTTCTGTAGAAACTGCAGGTGGACATTCTGAGCGCTAAGGGGCCTATAGTGGAAAAAGTAATATCTTCAAATAAAAACTACCCAGAAGCATTCTGTGAAACTTCTTACACTTCTGTCCATTCAAGTAACAGAGTTGCAGCATACATTTGATTGAGCAGTTCTGAAACACACTTTCTGTAGAAACTGCAATTGACATTCCGAGCGCAAAGGCCTATAGTGGAAAAAGGATATCTTCCAAATAAAAACTACACAGAAGCATTCTGTGAAACTTCTTTCTGTTCTGTGCATTCAACTAACAGAGTTGAAGCTTACTTTTCATTGAGCAGTCTGAAACACTCTTTCTGTGAAATAGCAAGCAGATATTCGGAGCGCTATGGGGCCTATAGTGCAAAAAGGGATATCTTCAAATAAAAACTACACAGAAGCATTCTGTGAAACTTCTTTCTGTTCTGTGCATTCAATTAACAGAGTTGAAGCTCACTTTTGGTTGAGCAGTTCTGAAACACTCTTTCTGTAGAAACTGCAATTTCATATTCTGGCATATGGCCTATAGTGGAAAAAGGAATATCTTCAAATTAAAACTACACTGAAGCATTCTGTGAAACTGCTTTGTTCTGTCCATTAACTAACAGAGTTGAAGCTTACTTTAGATTGAGTAGTTCTAAACACTCTTTCTGTAGAACTGCAAGTTGACATTCCAAGCGCTAAGAGTCCTCCAGTGGAAAAAGGAATATCTCCAAATAAAACTACACAGAAGCATTCTGTGAAACTTCTTTCTGTTCTGTTCATTCAACTAACAGAGTTGAAGCTTACTTTTGATTGAGCAGTTCTGAAACACTCTTTCTGTAGAAACTGCAGGTGGACATTCGGACGCTACTGGGCCCAGAGTGGAAAAGGTATATCTTCAAATAAAAACTACACAGAAGCATTCTGTGAAACTGCTTTGTGTTCTGTCCATTCAACTAACAGAGTTGAAGCTTACTTTTGATTGAGCAGTTCTGAAACACTCTTTCTGTAGAAACTGCAAGTTGACATTCCGAGCGCTAAGGTCCTGTAGTGGAAAAAGGAATTTCCAATAAAAACTACACAGAAGCATTCTGTGAAACTTCTTTCTGTTCTGTGCATTCAACTAACAGAGTTGAAGCTTACTTTTTGAGCAGTTCTGAAACACTCTTTTGAAGAAACTGCAATTGCCATTCCAGCGCTAAGGGCTATACTGGAAAAAGGGATATCTTCCAACAAAAACTAAACAGAAGCATTCTGTGAAACTTCTTTCTGTTCTGGCATCACTAACAGAGTTAGCATACTTTGATTGAGCATTTCTGAAACACTCTTCTGTAGAAACTGCAAGCAGACATTCGGAGCGCTACTGGGCCCTATAGTGCAAAAAGGTATATCTTCAAATAAAAACTACACAGAGCATTCTGTGAAACTTCTTTCTGTTCTGTGCATTCAACTAACAGAGTTGAAGCTTATGTATTGATTGCAGCATTTCTTGAAACACTCTTTCTGTGAAACTGCAAGTTGCATTATTCGAGCACTTACAATGGGCCCTATAGTGGAAAAGGGATATCTTCCAATAAAAACTACACAGAAGCATTCTGTGAAACTTCTTTCTGTTCTGTGCATTCAACTAACAGAGTTGAAGCTTACTTTTGATTGAGCATTTCTGAAACACTCTTTCTGTAGAACCTGCAAATTGACATTCCGAGCGCTAAGAGTCCTACAGTGAAAAAGGATATCTCCAAATAAAAACTACACAGAAGCATTTGTGAACTTCTTTCTGTTCTGTGCATTCAACTAACAATTGAAGCTTACTTTGATTGAGCAGTTCTGAAACACTCTTTCTGTAGAAACTGCAGGTGGACATTCTGAGCGCTATTGGGCCTATAGTGGAAAAAGATATATCTTCAAATAAAAACTACACAGAAGCATTCTGTGAAACTTCTTACACTTCTGTCCATTCAACTAACAGAGTTGCAGCATACATTTGATTGAGCAGTTCTGAAACACCCTTTCTGTAGGAACTGCAAGTTGACATTCCGAGCGCAAAGGGACCTATAGTGGAAAAAAGAATATCTCCAAATAAAAGCTACACAGAAGCATTCTCTGAAACTTCTTTCTGTTCTGTGCATTCAACTAACAGAGTTGAAGCTTACTTTTGATTGAGCAGTTCTTGAAACACTCTCTTTCTGTAGAAACTGAGCAAGTGACGACATTCGGAGCGCTATTGGGGCCTATAGTGCAAAAAGGGATATCTTCAATAAAAACTACACAGAAGCATTCTGTGAAACTTCTTTCTGTTCTGTGCATTCAATTAACAGAGTTGAAGCTCACTTTTGGTTGAGCAGTTCTGAACACTCTTTCTGTAGAATCAATTTCATTTGGGCATTAAATGGCTATATGGAAAAGGAATATCTTCAAATTAAACTACACGAGCATTCTTGAAACTGCTTTGTGTTCTGTCCATTAAACTACAGAGTTGAAGCTACTTTAGTTGAGTAGTTCTAACACTCTTTCTGTAGAATGCAAGTGACATCAGCGCTAAGGTCCTAGTGGAAAAAGGAATATCCAAATAAAAACTACACAGAAGCATTCTGTGAAACTTCTTTCTGTTCTGTGCATTCAACTAACAGAGTTGAAGCTTACTTTTGATTGAGCAGTTCTGAAACACTCTTTCTGAGAAACTGCAAGTGACATTCACGCTATGGGCCAAGTGGAAAAAGGATATCTTCAAAAAAAACTACACAGAAGCATTCTGTGAAACTGCTTTGTGTTCTGTCGCATTCACTAACAGAGTTGAAGCATACTTTAGATTGAGCAGTTCTGAAACACTCCTTCTGTAGAAACTGCAAGCAGACATTCCGGAGCGCTAGGGGCCTATAGTGCAAAAAGGTATATCTTCAAATAAAAACTACACAGAAGCATTCTGTGAAACTTCTTTCTGTTCTGTTGCATTCAACTAACAGAGTTGAAGCTTACTATGATTGAGCAGTTCTGAAACACTCTTTCTGTGGAAACTGCAAGTGCATATCTGGCACTAATGTCCTATAGTGGAAAAAGGATATCTTCAATAAAAACAACACAGAAGCATTCTGTGAAACTTCTTTCTGTTCTGTGCATTCAACTAACAGAGTTGAAGCTACTTTTGATTGAGCAGTTCTAAACACTCTTTCTGTAGAAAGTGCAATTTGACATTCGAGCGCTACTGGCCATATGGAAAAGGGATATCTCCATAAAAACTTCACAGAAGCATTCTGTGAAACTTCTTTCTGTTCTGTGCATTAACTAACAGATTTGAAGCTTACTTTGATTGAGCATTTCTGAAACACTCTTTATGAAGAAACTGCAAGTCGACATTCGGAGCGCTACGGGCCATAGTGGAAAAGATATATCTTCAAATAAAACTACACAGAAGCATTCTGTGAAACTCTTTGTGTTCTGTCCATTCAACTAAGAGAGTTGAAGCTTATTTGATTCAGCATTTCTGAAACACTCTTTCTGTGAAACTGCAATTGAGATTCGAGCGCTACTGGCCCATAGTGGAAAAAGGAATATCTTCAATAAAACAACACAGAAGCATTCTGTGAAACTTCTTTCTGTTCTGTTCATTCACTAACAGAGTTGAAGCTGACTTTTGATTGAGCAGTTCTGAAACACTTTTCTGTAGAACCTGCAAATTGACATTCCGAGCGCTAAGAGTCCTACAGTGGAAAAAGGAATATCTCCAAATAAAAACTACACAGAAGCATTCTGTGAAACTTCTTTCTGTTCTGTGCATTCAACTAACAGAGTTGAAGCTTACTTTGATTGAGCAGTTCTGAAACACTCTTTCTGTAGAAACTGCAGGTGGACATTCTGAGCGCTAAGGGGCCTATAGTGGAAAAAGGAATATGTCCAAATAAAAACTACACAGAAGCATTCTGTGAAACTTCTTACACTTCTGTCCATTCAAGTAACAGAGTTGCAGCATACATTTGATTGAGCAGTTCTGAAACACCCTTTCTGTAGGAACTGCAAATTGACATTCCGAGCGCAAAGGGACCTATAGTGGAAAAAAGAATATCTCCAAATAAAAGCTACACAGAAGCATTCTCTGAAACTTCTTTCTGTTCTGTGCATCCCTCGTTATCTTTTCAACTAGAAGCATTGTTTCTTTCTGTTCTGTGCATTCAACTAACAGAGTTGAAGTACTTTTCATTGAGCAGCTCTGAAACACTCTTTCTGTAGAAATAGCAAGCAGACATTCGGAGCGCTATGGGGCCTATAGTGCAAAAAGGGATATCTTCAAATAAAAACTACACAGAAGCATTCTGTGAAACTTCTTTCTGTTCTGTGCATTCAATTAACAGAGTTGAAGCTCACTTTTGGTTGAGCAGTTCTGAAACACTCTTTCTGTAGAAACTGCAATTTCATATTCTGGGCATTAAATGGCCTATAGTGGAAAAAGGAATATCTTCAAATTAAAACTACACTGAAGCATTCTGTGAAACTGCTTTGTGTTCTGTCCATTAAACTAACAGAGTTGAAGCTTACTTTAGATTGAGTAGTTCTAAAACACTCTTTCTGTAGAACCTGCAAGTTGACATCCAAGCGCTAAGAGTCCTCCAGTGGAAAAAGGAATATCTCCAAATAAAAACTACACAGAAGCATTCTGTGAAACTTCTTTCTGTTCTGTTCATTCAACTAACAGAGTTGAAGCTTACTTTTGATTGAGCAGTTCTGAAACACTCTTTCTGTAGAAACTGCAGGTGGACATTCGGAACGCTACTGGGCCCGAGTGGAAAAAGGTATATCTTGAAATAAAAACTACACAGAAGCATTCTGTGAAACTGCTTTGTGTTCTGTCCATTCAACTAACAGAGTTGAAGCTTACTTTTGATTGAGCAGTTCTGAAACACTCTTTCTGTAGAAACTGCAAGTGGACATTCCGAGCGCTAAGGGTCCTGTAGTGGAAAAAGGAATATGTCCAAATAAAAACTACACAGAAGCATTCTGTGAAACTTCTTTCTGTTCTGTGCATTCAACTAACAGAGTTGAAGCTTACCTTTGATTGAGCAGTTCTGAAACACTCTTTATGAAGAAACTGCAAGTTGCCATTCACAGCGCTAAGGGGCTTATACTGGAAAAAGGGATATCTTCCAACAAAACTAAACAGAAGCATTCTGTGAAACTTCTTTCTGTTCTGTGCATTCATCTAACAGAGTTCAAGCATACTTTAGATTGAGCAGTTCTGAACACTCCTTCTGTAGAAACTGCAAGCAGACATTCGGAGCGCGAGGGTCCTATAGTGCAAAAAGGTATATCTTCAAATAAAAACTACACAGAAGCATTCTGTGAAACTTCTTTCTGTTCTGTGCATTCAACTAACAGAGTTGAAGCTTACTATTGATTGAGCAGTTCTGAAACACTCTTTCTGTGGAAACTGCAAGTGCATATTCTGAGCACTAAATGTCCTATAGTGGAAAAAGGAATATCTTCAATAAAACAACACAGAAGCATTCTGTGAAACTTCTTTCTGTTCTGTTCATTCAACTACAGAGTTGAAGCTACTTTTGATTGAGCAGTTCTAAACACTTTTCTGTAGAACTGCAATTGACATTCGAGCGCTAAGTCCTACAGTGGAAAAGGAATATCTCCAAATAAAAACTACACAGAAGCATTCTGTGAAACTTCTTTCTGTTCTGTGCATTCAACTAACAGAGTTGAAGCTTACTTTTGATTGAGCAGTTCTGAAACACTCTTTCTGTAGAAACTGCAAGTGGACATTCTGAGCGCTAAGGGGCCTATAGTGGAAAAAGTATATCTTCAAATAAAAACTACCAGAAGCATTCTGTGAAACTTCTTACACTTCTGTCCATTCATAACAGAGTGCAGCATACATTGATTGAGCAGTTCTGAAACACCTTTCTGTAGGAACTGCAATGACATTCCGAGCGCAAAGGGACCTATAGTGGAAAAAAGAATATCTTCCAAATAAAAACTACACAGAAGCATTCTCTGAAACTTCTTTCTGTTCTGTGCATTCAACTAACAGAGTTGAAGTTACTTTTCATTGAGCAGCTCTGAAACACTCTTCTGTGAAATAGCAAGCAGAATTCGGAGCGCTATGGGCCTATAGTGCAAAAAGGATATCTCCAAATAAAAACTACACAGAAGCATTCTGTGAAACTTCTTTCTGTTCTGTGCATTCAATTAACAGAGTTGAAGCTCACTTTTGGTTGAGCAGTTCTGAAACACTCTTTCTGTAGAAACTGCAATTTCATATTCTGGGCATTAATGGCCTATAGTGGAAAAGGAATATCTTCAAATTAAAACTACACTGAAGCATTCTGTGAAACTGCTTTGTGTTCTGTCCATTAAACTAACAGAGTTGAAGCTTACTTTAGATTGGGTAGTTCTAAAACACTCTTTCTGTAGAACCTGCAAGTTGACATTCCAAGCGCTAAGAGTCCTCCAGTGGAAAAAGGAATATCTCCAAATAAAAACTACACAGAAGCATTCTGTGAAACTTCTTTCTGTTCTGTTCATTCAACTAACAGAGTTGAAGCTTACTTTTGATTGAGCAGTTCTGAAACACTCTTTCTGTAGAAACTGCAGGTGACATTCGGACGCTATGGGGTGGGGGTGGCAAATAAAAAACCAGAAGCATTCTGGAACTTTTTCTGTCCATTCAACTAAGAGTTGAAGCTACTTTGATTGAGCAGTTCGAACACTTTCTGTAGAAGCAGGACATCGAGGCACTATAGTGAAAAAGGATATCTTCAAATAAAAACTACACAGAAGCATTCTGTGAAACTTCTTTCTGTTCTGTGCATTCAATAACAGAGTTGAAGCTACTTTTTGATTGAGCAGTTCTGAAACACCTTCTGTAGAAACTGCAATTGCATTTCTGGCGCAAATGGCCTATAGTGGAAAAAGGAATATCTTCAAATAAAACTACACAGAAGCATTCTGTGAAACTGCTTTTGTTCTGTGCATTAACTAACAGAGTTGAAGCTTACTTTTAGATTGAGCAGTTCTGAAACACTCTTTCTGTAGAACTGCAAGTGACATTCCAAGCGCTAAGGCCTCAAGTGGAAAAAGGAATATCTCAAATAAAAACTACACAGAAGCATTCTGTGAAACTTCTTTCTGTTCTGTTCATTCAACTAACAGAGTTGAAGCTTACTTTTGAGTTGAGCAGTTCTGAAACACTCTTTCTGTAGAAACTGCAGGGGACATTCTGGAACGCTTACTGGCCAGAGTGGAAAAGGAATATCTTCAAATAAAAACTACCACAGAAGCATTCTGTGAAACTGCTTTGTGTTCTGTCCATTCAACTAACAGAGTTGAAGCTTACTTTTGATTGAGCAGTTCTGAAACACTCTTTCTGTAGAAATTGCAAGTGGACATTCCGAGCGCTAAGGGTCCTGTAGTGGAAAAAGGAATATGTCCAAATAAAAACTACACAGAAGCATTCTGTGAAACTTCTTTCTGTTCTGTGCATTCAACTAACAGAGTTGAAGCTTACTTTCATTGAGCAGTTCTGAAACACTCTTTATGAAGAAACTGCAAGTTGCCATTCACAGCGCTAAGGGGCTTATACTGGAAAAAGGAATCTTCCAACAAAAACTAAACAGAAGCATTCTGTGAAACTTCTTTCTGTTCTGTGCATTCATCTAACAGAGTTCAAGCATACTTTAGATTGAGCAGTTCTGAAACACTCCTTCTGTAGAAACTGCAAGCAGACATTCGGAGCGCGACGGGGCCTATAGTGCAAAAAGGTATATCTTCAAATAAAAACTACACAGAAGCATTCTGTGAAACTTCTTTCTGTTCTTTGCATTCAACTAACAGAGTTGAAGCTTACTATTGATTGAGCAGTTCTGAAACACTCTTTCTGTGGAAACTGCAAGTGCATATTCTGAGCACTAAATGTCCTATAGTGGAAAAAGGAATATCTTCAATAAAAACAACACAGAAGCATTCTGTGAAACTTCTTTCTGTTCTGTGCATTCAACTAACAGAGTTGAAGCTTACTTTTGATTGAGCAGTTCCTAAACACTCTTTCTGTAGAAAGTGCAATTTGACATTTCGAGCGCTACTGGGCCCATAGTGGAAAAAGGGATATCTTCCAATAAAAACTTCACAGAAGCATTCTGTGAAACTTCTTTCTGTTCTGTGCATTTAACTAACAGATTTGAAGCTTACTTTTGATTGAGCATTTCTGAAACACTCTTTATGAAGAAACTGCAAGTCGACATTCGGAGCGCTACTGGGCCCATAGTGGAAAAAGATATATCTTCAAATAAAAACTACACAGAAGCATTCTGTGAAACTGCTTTGTGTTCTGTCCATTCAACTAAGAGAGTTGAAGCTTACTTTTGATTCAGCATTTCTGAAACACTCTTTCTGTAGAAACTGCAATTTGAGATTTCGAGCGCTACTGGGCCCATAGTGGAAAAAGGGATATCTTCCAATAAAAACTACACAGAAGCATTCTGTGAAACTTCTTTCTGTTCTGTGCATTGAACTAACAGAGTTGAAGCTGACTTTTGATTGAGCAGTTCTGAAACACTCTTTCTGTAGAACCTGCAAATTGACATTCCGAGCGCTAAGAGTCCTACAGTGGAAAAAGGAATATCTCCAAATAAAAACTACACAGAAGCATTCTGTGAAACTTCTTTCTGTTCTGTGCATTCAACTAACAGAGTTGAAGCTTACTTTTGATTGAGCAGTTCTGAAACACTCTTTCTGTAGAAACTGCAGGTGGACATTCTGAGCGCTAAGGGGCCTATAGTGGAAAAAGGAATATCTTCAAATAAAAACTACCCAGAAGCATTCTGTGAAACTTCTTACACTTCTGTCCATTCAACTAACAGAGTTGCAGCATACATTTGATTGAGCAGTTCTGAAACACCCTTTCTGTAGGAACTGCAAGTTGACATTCCGAGCGCAAAGGGACCTATAGTGGAAAAAAGAATATCTCCAAATAAAAGCTACACAGAAGCATTCTCTGAAACTTCTTTCTGTTCTGTGCATTCATCTAACTGAGTTGAAGCTTACTTTTGATTGAGCAGTTCTGAAACACACTTTATGAAGACACTGCAAGTTGACATTCCGAGCGCTAAAGCGCCTATAGTGGCAAAAGGGATATCTTCCAACAAAAACTACACAGAAGCATTCTGTGAAACTTCTTTCTGTTCTGTGCATTCAACTAACAGAGTTGAAGCTTACTTTTCATTGAGCAGCTCTGAAACACTCTTTCTGTTGAAATAGCAAGCAGATATTCGGAGCGCTATGGGGCCTATAGTGCAAAAAGGGATATCTTCAAATAAAAACTACACAGAAGCATTCTGTGAAACTTCTTTCTGTTCTGTGCATTCAATTAACAGAGTTGAAGCTCACTTTTGGTTGAGCAGTTCTGAAACACTCTTTCTGTAGAAACTGCAATTTCATATTCTGGGCATTAAATGGCCTATAGAGGAAAAAGGAATATCTTCAAATTAAAACTACACTGAAGCATTCTGTGAAACTGCTTTGTGTTCTGTCCATTAAACTAACAGAGTTGAAGCTTACTTTAGATTGAGTAGTTCTAAAACACTCTTTCTGTAGAACCTGCAAGTTGACATTCCAAGCGCTAAGAGTCCTCCAGTGGAAAAAGGAATATCTCCAAATAAAAACTACACAGAAGCATTCTGTGAAACTTCTTTCTGTTCTGTTCATTCAACTAACAGAGTTGAAGCTTACTTTTGATTGAGCAGTTCTGAAACACTCTTTCTGTAGAAACTGCAGGTGGACATTCGGAACGCTACTGGGCCCAGAGTGGAAAAAGGTATATCTTCAAATAAAAACTACACAGAAGCATTCTGTGAAACTGCTTTGTGTTCTGTCCATTCAACTAACAGAGTTGAAGCTTACTTTTGATTGAGCAGTTCTGAAACACTCTTTCTGTAGAAACTGCAAGTGGACATTCCGAGCGCTAAGGGTCCTGTAGTGGAAAAAGGAATATGTCCAAATAAAAACTACACAGAAGCATTCTGTGAAACTTCTTTCTGTTCTGTGCATTCAACTAACAGAGTTGAAGCTTACCTTTGATTGAGCAGTTCTGAAACACTCTTTATGAAGAAACTGCAAGTTGCCATTCACAGCGCTAAGGGGCTTATACTGGAAAAAGGGATATCTTCCAACAAAACTAAACAGAAGCATTCTGTGAAACTTCTTTCTGTTCTGCGCATTCATCTAACAGAGTTCAAGCATACTTTAGATTGAGCAGTTCTGAAACACTCCTTCTGTAGAAACTGCAAGCAGACATTCGGAGCGCTATGGGGCCTATAGTGCAAAGAGGTATATCTTCAAATAAAAACTACACAGAAGCATTCTGTGAAACTTCTTTCTGTTCTGTGCATTCAACTAACAGAGTTGAAGCTTAGTATTGATTGAGCATTTCTGAAACACTCTTTCTGTGGAAACTGCAAGTGCATATTCTGAGCACTAAATGTCCTATAGTGGAAAAAGGAATATCTTCAATAAAAACAACACAGAAGCATTCTGTGAAACTTCTTTCTGTTCTGTTCATTCAACTAACAGAGTTGAAGCTGACTTTTGATTGAGCAGTTCTGAAACACTGTTTCTGTAGAACCTGCAAATTGACATTCCGAGCGCTAAGAGTCCTACAGTGGAAAAAGGAATATCTCCAAATAAAAACTACACAGAAGCATTCTGTGAAACTTCTTTCTGTTCTGTGCATTCAACTAACAGAGTTGAAGCTTACTTTTGATTGAGCAGTTCTGAAACACTCTTTCTGTAGAAACTGCAGGTGGACATTCTGAGCGCTAAGGGGCCTATAGTGGAAAAAGTAATATCTTCAAATAAAAACTACCCAGAAGCATTCTGTGAAACTTCTTACACTTCTGTCCATTCAAGTAACAGAGTTGCAGCATACATTTGATTGAGCAGTTCTGAAACACCCTTTCTGTAGGAACTGCAAATTGACATTCCGAGCGCAAAGGGACCTATAGTGGAAAAAAGAATATCTCCAAATAAAAGCTACACAGAAGCATTCTCTGAAACTTCTTTCTGTTCTGTGCATTCAACTAACAGAGTTGAAGATTACTTTTCATTGAGCAGCTCTGAAACACTCTTTCTGTAGAAATAGCAAGCAGACATTCGGAGCGCTATGGGGCCTATAGTGCAAAAAGGGATATCTTCAAATAAAAACTACACAGAAGCATTCTGTGAAACTTCTTTCTGTTCTGTGCATTCAATTAACAGAGTTGAAGCTCACTTTTGGTTGAGCAGTTCTGAAACACTCTTTCTGTAGAAACTGCAATTTCATATTCTGGGCATTAAATGGCCTATAGTGGAAAAAGGAATATCTTCAAATTAAAACTACACTGAAGCATTCTGTGAAACTGCTTTGTGTTCTGTCCATTAAACTAACAGAGTTGAAGCTTACTTTAGATTGAGTAGTTCTAAAACACTCTTTCTGTAGAACCTGCAAGTTGACATTCCAAGCGCTAAGAGTCCTCCAGTGGAAAAAGGAATATCTCCAAATAAAAACTACACAGAAGCATTCTGTGAAACTTCTTTCTGTTCTGTTCATTCAACTAACAGAGTTGAAGCTTACTTTGATTGAGCAGTTCTGAAACACTCTTTCTGTAGAAACTGCAGGTGGACATTCGGAACGCTACTGGGCCCAGAGTGGAAAAAGGTATATCTTGAAATAAAAACTACACAGAAGCATTCTGTGAAACTGCTTTGTGTTCTGTCCATTCAACTAACAGAGTTGAAGCTTACTTTTGATTGAGCAGTTCTGAAACACTCTTTCTGTAGAAATTGCAAGTGGACATTCCGAGCGCTAAGGGTCCTGTAGTGGAAAAAGGAATATGTCCAAATAAAAACTACACAGAAGCATTCTGTGAAACTTCTTTCTGTTCTGTGCATTCAACTAACAGAGTTGAAGCTTACTTTCATTGAGCAGTTCTGAAACACTCTTTATGAAGAAACTGCAAGTTGCCATTCACAGCGCTAAGGGGCTTATACTGGAAAAAGGACATCTTCCAACAAAAACTAAACAGAAGCATTCTGTGAAACTTCTTTCTGTTCTGTGCATTCATCTAACAGAGTTCAAGCATACTTTAGATTGAGCAGTTCTGAAACACTCCTTCTGTAGAAACTGCAAGCAGACATTCGGAGCGCGACGGGGCCTATAGTGCAAAAAGGTATATCTTCAAATAAAAACTACACAGAAGCATTCTGTGAAACTTCTTTCTGTTCTTTGCATTCAACTAACAGAGTTGAAGCTTACTATTGATTGAGCAGTTCTGAAACACTCTTTCTGTGGAAACTGCAAGTGCATATTCTGAGCACTAAATGTCCTATAGTGGAAAAAGGAATATCTTCAATAAAAACAACACAGAAGCATTCTGTGAAACTTCTTTCTGTTCTGTGCATTCAACTAACAGAGTTGAAGCTTACTTTTGATTGAGCAGTTCCTAAACACTCTTTCTGTAGAAAGTGCAATTTGACATTTCGAGCGCTACTGGGCCCATAGTGGAAAAAGGGATATCTTCCAATAAAAACTTCACAGAAGCATTCTGTGAAACTGCTTTCTGTTCTGTGCATTTAACTAACAGATTTGAAGCTTACTTTTGATTGAGCATTTCTGAAACACTCTTTATGAAGAAACTGCAAGTCGACATTCGGAGCGCTACTGGGCCCATAGTGGAAAAAGATATATCTTCAAATAAAAACTACACAGAAGCATTCTGTGAAACTGCTTTGTGTTCTGTCCATTCAACTAAGAGAGTTGAAGCTTACTTTTGATTCAGCATTTCTGAAACACTCTTTCTGTAGAAACTGCAATTTGAATTTCGAGCGCTACTGGGCCCATAGTGGAAAAAGGGATATCTTCCAATAAAAACTACACAGAAGCATTCTGTGAAACTTCTTTCTGTTCTGTGCATTGAACTAACAGAGTTGAAGCTGACTTTTGATTGAGCAGTTCTGAAACACTCTTTCTGTAGAACCTGCAAATTGACATTCCGAGCGCTAAGAGTCCTACAGTGGAAAAAGGAATATCTCCAAATAAAAACTACACAGAAGCATTCTGTGAAACTTCTTTCTGTTCTGTGCATTCAACTAACAGAGTTGAAGCTTACTTTTGATTGAGCAGTTCTGAAACACTCTTTCTGTAGAAACTGCAGGTGGACATTCTGAGCGCTAAGGGGCCTATAGTGGAAAAAGGAATATCTTCAAATAAAAACTACCCAGAAGCATTCTGTGAAACTTCTTACACTTCTGTCCATTCAACTAACAGAGTTGCAGCATACATTTGATTGAGCAGTTCTGAAACACCCTTTCTGTAGGAACTGCAAGTTGACATTCCGAGCGCAAAGGGACCTATAGTGGAAAAAAGAATATCTCCAAATAAAAGCTACACAGAAGCATTCTCTGAAACTTCTTTCTGTTCTGTGCATTCATCTAACTGAGTTGAAGCTTACTTTTGATTGAGCAGTTCTGAAACACACTTTATGAAGACACTGCAAGTTGACATTCCGAGCGCTAAAGCGCCTATAGTGGCAAAAGGGATATCTTCCAACAAAAACTACACAGAAGCATTCTGTGAAACTTCTTTCTGTTCTGTGCATTCAACTAACAGAGTTGAAGCTTACTTTTCATTGAGCAGCTCTGAAACACTCTTTCTGTTGAAATAGCAAGCAGACATTCGGAGCGCTATGGGGCCTATAGTGCAAAAAGGGATATCTTCAAATAAAAACTACACAGAAGCATTCTGTGAAACTTCTTTCTGTTCTGTGCATTCAATTAACAGAGTTGAAGCTCACTTTTGGTTGAGCAGTTCTGAAACACTCTTTCTGTAGAAACTGCAATTTCATATTCTGGGCATTAAA
Source organism: Nomascus leucogenys (assembly GCF_006542625.1). Lineage (NCBI taxonomy): Eukaryota > Metazoa > Chordata > Mammalia > Primates > Hylobatidae > Nomascus > Nomascus leucogenys. The sequence continues at coordinate 26,033 of NW_022097670.1, forward strand.
TGGCCTATAGGGAAAAAGGAATATCTTCAAATTAAAACTACACTGAAGCATTCTGTGAAACTGCTTTGTGTTCTGTCCATTAAACTAACAGAGTTGAAGCTTACTTTAGATTGAGTAGTTCTAAAACACTCTTTCTGTAGAACCTGCAAGTTGACATTCCAAGCGCTAAGAGTCCTCCAGTGGAAAAAGGAATATCTCCAAATAAAAACTACACAGAAGCATTCTGTGAAACTTCTTTCTGTTCTGTTCATTCAACTAACAGAGTTGAAGCTTACTTTTGATTGAGCAGTTCTGAAACACTCTTTCTGTAGAAACTGCAGGTGGACATTCGGAACGCTACTGGGCCCAGAGTGGAAAAAGGTATATCTTCAAATAAAAACTACACAGAAGCATTCTGTGAAACTGCTTTGTGTTCTGTCCATTCAACTAACAGAGTTGAAGCTTACTTTTGATTGAGCAGTTCTGAAACACTCTTTCTGTAGAAACTGCAAGTGGACATTCCGAGCGCTAAGGGTCCTGTAGTGGAAAAAGGAATATGTCCAAATAAAAACTACACAGAAGCATTCTGTGAAACTTCTTTCTGTTCTGTGCATTCAACTAACAGAGTTGAAGCTTACCTTTGATTGAGCAGTTCTGAAACACTCTTTATGAAGAAACTGCAAGTTGCCATTCACAGCGCTAAGGGGCTTATACTGGAAAAAGGATATCTTCCAACAAAACTAAACAGAAGCATTCTGTGAAACTTCTTTCTGTTCTGTGCATTCATCTAACAGAGTTCAAGCATACTTTAGATTGAGCAGTTCTGAAACACTCCTTCTGTAGAAACTGCAAGCAGACATTCGGAGCGCGACGGGGCCTATAGTGCAAAAAGGTATATCTTCAAATAAAAACTACACAGAAGCATTCTGTGAAACTTCTTTCTGTTCTTGCATTCAACTAACAGAGTTGAAGCTTACTTTTGATTGAGCAGTTCTGAAACACTCTTTCTGTGGAAACTGCAAGTGCATATTCTGAGCACTAAATGTCCTATAGTGGAAAAAGGAATATCTTCAATAAAAACAACACAGAAGCATTCTGTGAAACTTCTTTCTGTTCTGTGCATTCAACTAACAGAGTTGAAGCTTACTTTTGATTGAGCAGTTCCTAAACACTCTTTCTGTAGAAAGTGCAATTTGACATTTCGAGCGCTACTGGCCCATAGTGGAAAAAGGGATATCTTCCAATAAAAACTTCACAGAAGCATTCTGTGAAACTGCTTTCTGTTCTGTGCATTCATAGCTAACAGATTGAAGCTTACTTTTGATTGAGCATTTCTGAAACACTATGAGAAACTGCAAGTCGACATTCGGAGCGCTACTGGCCATAGTGGAAAAAGTATATCTTCAAATAAAAACTACACAGAAGCATTCTGTGAAACTTCTTTGTTCTGTACATTCAACTAAGAGAGTTGAAGCTTACTTTTGATTCAGTTTCTGAAACACTCTTTCTGTTAGAAACTGCAATTTGACATTTCGAGCGCCACTGGGCCCATAGTGGAAAAAGGATATCTTCCAATAAAACTACACAGAAGCATTCTGTGAAACTTCTTTCGTTCTGTGCATTGAACTAACAGAGTTGAAGCTGACTTTTGATTGAGCAGTTCTGAAACACTCTTTCTGTAGAGCCTGCAAATGACATTCCGAGCGCTAAAGTCCTACAGTGGAAAAAGGAATAT